>NC_046158.1:78442412-78578607 GCF_011064425.1 Rattus rattus | reverse complement strand
TTCTCATTGAGTCTTGGATTTCCTGTATGTTTTGGACCAGTAGCTTTTTCTGCTTTACATTATCTTTGACAGTTGCGTCAATGATTTCTATGGAATCTTCTGCTCCTGAGATTCTCTCTTCCATCTCTTGTATTCTGTTGGTGAAGCTCGTATCTACAGCTCCTTGTCTCTTCTTTTGGTTTTCTATATCCAGGGTTGTTTCCATGTGTTCTTTCTTGATTGCTTCTATTTCCATTTTTAATTCCTTCAACTGTTTGATTGTGTTTTCCTGGAATTCTTTCAGGGATTTTTGTGACTTCTCTCTATGGGCTTCTACTTGTTTATTTATGATTTCCTGGAATTCTTTCAGGGATTTTTGTGACTCCTCTCTATGGGCTTCTACTTGTTTATTTATGTTTTCCTGGAATTCTTTCAGGAGTTTTTGCGATTCCTCTCTGTAGGCTTCTACTTGTTCTCCCTAAGGGAGTTCTTCCGTCTTTCTTGAAGTCCTCAGCATCATGATCAAATATGATTTTGAAAACTAGATCTTGCTTTTCTGGTGTGTTTGGATATTCCGTGTTTGCTTTGGTGGGAGAATTGGGCTCCGATGATGCCATGTAGTCTTGGTTTCTGTTGCGTGGGTTCCTGGGCTTCCCTCTCGCCATCAGATTATCTCTAGTGTTACTTTGTTCTGCTATTTCTGACAGTGGCTGGACTGTCCTATAAGCCTGTGTGTCAGGAGTGCTGTAGACCTGTTTTCCTCTCTTTCAGCCAGTTTGGGAGAGAGTGTTCTGCTTTCGGGCGTGTAGTTTTTCCTATCTACAGGTCTTCAGCTGTTCCTGTGGGCCTGTGTCTTTTGTTCACCAGGCAGGTCACTTGCAGCAGAAAAATTGGTCTTACCTGTGGTCCCAAGGCTCAAGTTTTCTCATGGGGTGCTGCCTACGAGCTCTCCGCGGCGGCAGCAACCAGTAAGGTCTACGCCGCTCTTTCCGGGAGCCTCTGTGCACCAGGGTTCCAGATGGTGTTTGGTGTTTTCCTCTGGCGTCAGAGATGTGTGCAGAGTGCAGTCTCTTCTGGTTTCCCAGGCGTGTCTGCCTCTCTGTAGGTTTAGCTCTCCCTCTGACGGGATTTGGGTGCAGAGAACTGGTTCATAACTTCTATTAGTTTCTCCAGGTTTCTTTTTAATTTCTGTTTCCATGATCTGTCCACTGATGAGAATTGAGTGTTGAAATCTCCTACTATTATTGTGTGTGGTGCAATATGTGCTTTGAGCTTTAGGACGGTTTCTTTTACGAATGTAGGTTCCCTTGCATTTAGAGCACAGATATTTAGGATTGAGAGTTCATCTTGGTAGATTTTTCCTTTGATGAATATGAAGTGTCCTTCCTTATCTTTTTTAATGTCTTTTGGTTAAAAGTCAATTTTATTCTATATTTGAATGGCAACTCCAGCTTTTTCTTCAGACCATTTGCTTGGAAAATTGTTTTCCAGCCTTTTATTCTGAGATAGTGTCTTTCTATTTTTCTGAGGTATGTCTCCTGCATGCAGCAAAAGGCTGGGTCCTCTTAAAGTCTTTTAGTCTATACATTTTATTGGGGAATTGAGTTCTTTGATGTTGAGAGATATTAAACAATAGTGATTGTCGCTTCCTGTTATTCTCATTTTTAGAGGTGGAAATATGTTTGTGTGTCTCTCTTTTGTTTTCATTTCAAGGAGATTATATTCTTGCTTTCTGTACCATGTAGTTTCCCTCCTTGTGTTGCAGTTTTCCATCTATTACACTTTGTAAGGCTGGATTTGTAGAAAGATATTGTGTGGATTTAGTTTTGTCATCAATTTCTTGGTTTCTTCATCTCTGTTAATTGAGAGTTTTGCTGGATTTAGAGAGGAACTCCTTTGTACTTTTGAGATCAAAATTCAACTCTTATATGGTTTGGCTAATAAGGACTTCCAAGTTTGACAGAAAAAAAGTGTCCATTTCAGCTCATAAGGCTGTTAATGCTAAGGGTGACATGGATGAGGAAGTACAGCAGGTCCCCAGACCTTGCTGCTGATTCAGTGGCTAGAGCTGCGCTACCTGTTCAGTCTATGAATGTGGGGGTGATCGCCTCTGATTGTCTGCTTTACTTGTGTGAATTTTTATCTATTTCTGTAGGTTTTATTTCCCTGTATTGTGATGTGAGTCACTCAATTACTCAGGTTTAGACATGTGTCCTCATGCTTCATATCCAAACACTTTGGCCATATTAGGTCCCTGAGAGAAGCAATACACATCAATTACTTACCCTGTGAGCTTTTGGCTGTTTTATCCTATAATTCCTGCTCATGGTCTGTTGGTGCTTGTTCATTTTTTGGAGTAGGGAGGTGCCAAGCCTCTTATCCAGTGCTCTCTGAATCTTTGCCAAATACAAAGGTAGGGAGAATATTAACAGGTATATATTTCTCTGCTTCCTTGTTTGCTCTAAGTGGCATCAGAAAAGAGAAGATAAAGATACATTCTTTCTTCTTTGATAGATTACGCTTGCATTTGAACAAAGGTCTATATAATTATAAATCTGAAATCTACATTTCTCTGAAAACAGTGGGCTGAGGAAGGAGATTTCTGCTAGCTTATGCAGCCTAGGTAGAGGCAGATTTCCCCTTCTGTCCTTTACCAACCAAAGAGGAAACGGAGGAGACCGTAATTAATTTTTGATAGTTTCTTCTTTTTTTCTTTTTCAAACTATATTTTCTGTAAATTTTATTTATTTATTTATTTATTTATTTATTTATTTATTTATTTATTTATTTATTTTTGCACTCTGGATTTTAATCCCCTCCTTGTTCACCCTCCAAATGTTCACATCCCATACCTCCTAAACCTTACTACCCTAATCTCCACAAGGATGTCCCATCCCCACCTACCCCACCAGACTTCTAAATTTCCTGGGTCTTCCAGTCTCTTGAAGGTTAGGTGCATCTTCTCTGACTGAACCTAGACCCGGGAATCCTCTGCTGTATATGTGTTGGAATCCTCATCTCAGCTGGTGTATACTGCCTGGTTGGTGATCCAGTGGTAGAGAGATTTACCAATCTCTCAATTTAATTGATACTGCTGCTACTCCTACAGGGTTGCCCTCCTCCTTAGCTTCCTCCAGATTTTCCCTAATTGAACCAGAGGGATCAGAGGCTTCTGATGATTGGTTGGGTGCAAATATCTGCATTTGACTGTTTTAGCTGCTTGCTGGGTGTTTTGGAGGGCAGTTATGATAGTTCATTTTTGTAAGTGCCCATAGCCTCAGTAATGTCAGTTTTTGGAGGCTCTCCTTGAGTTGGATCTCACTTTGGGTCTGACACTGCAACTTCTTTTCCTTGGGCTCTTCTCCATTTCCATTGTTGCATTTCTTTCAGACAGGAAGAATTATGGGTCCGAGTTTTGACTGTGAGATAGCAACCCCATCCCTCACTTGGTGCCCTGTTTAGTGCTGGAGGTGAATTCAACAAGTTCTCTCTCCCCACTGTAGGGCATTTTATTTAGGGTCCCTCCTTTGAGTCCTGAGAGTCTATCACTTCCCTTGATTAAAGACAGGTGTTAAAAAATGTCCTTTGTTACCTAGTTTGCCTTAAACATTAAAAATTTTAAACCATTAAAATTTAAAATTATAAATATGCCCTAGTATCTGTAGGTAGAAAAAAAGTTATATAATAATGGAGCTTGCTATGAGACTTTTTTCACATAATGAAACTGTTGTCACCTTCTCTGATGTGAGACACTTGTACACATATAGCTACTGAAGAACTGTTTGGTGTTTCACCCTCTGGCAATCCCCCGGGACTTGCATAAAAATTCCTATAATTAATAAATATTAATAAATTTTAATAGGGCCACTGAGGGTCTGCTGCATATGTTATAGACCTTGGCTGTTGAATGTCAGCAAAGAATGCCCAGGTTAGTATAGCAGAGGCTACATATCTTGAGTACCAGCAAAGAGAAGCCATTCTCAAAGAAGAATTGTTGCCATTCCAAGTCCAAAGAGGAAAAGAAAGATTTGAGAGTTCTTATGTGCAGCTAGGTCATCCTGCCTCTGACTACTAGAATTTGCAGATACAGAAAATCCTGTTTATACACTAGCATGGGGCCTGTAATCTGGACTCATAATAAACAAAGTGCATTCCAACATTAAAAACCACTACGACTTTTTCTCTAGCCCTAGCACTTCCAGATGTCTCAGAACATTTTTATTCATTGTTCATGATACGAAAGACATGACAAAAGGAGTTTCAACACAAATATTAGAGCCATGGAAATGCCCTGTGGCATATTTGTCATAACCATTGGACTCTGTAGCTATAGGAGGGCCACATTTATAAGAACTGTGGTAGCTACTAATAGTCTATGGCAACCAAACCAGAATAAAAACAAAAACAAGCCAAGCACACAACCAGACAAACAAATCAAAATCCCAGAAATTTACTCTGAGTCAGGATCTTCTTATTCATAGCACACTGTGCCATTGCAACACTCCCCTGAGTAACATCAAAATGTTGGTTGTCAAAGGCCCGAGTGAGCTACTGGGTCCTATAACTTCCACGCCCATGTGTTCAGTTTGAGAAAGCCACTGCCATCACTCTTGTTACCCTATTGTCTGTTGATTACCATAAGTCCTTACTCATGAGTGTCACATGCTGAAATAAGAAACCAGGTACTTGGGAGCTGAAGTAAATATGTTAACTGAAATGACTTGGATCCAAACTACATACCTTGATGAAGAGAGAACAGACGAATGAGTCCCAAGCTCTCAGACAGGGAAACAATTTTTCCCACCATATACAGGGACAGTAAATATAGTTTTACTGCTAGGCATTTTCATGGTGTGATATATAAGAAAACGTTCTTCTCGTCCTTAGGGAAAGAGATATTAAAAACAACAGCAGCAGCAAAAACAACAACAACAACAACAACAACAAGTGGCCCTTTTAGAAACCACTGGCCTCTATGAACTGTTGTTCTCCATTGCTGGACCAAAGACCAAGCTGCCCCTTAAAATGCTGTAAAGTCAGTGGAACCTATTGATATTCTCATGATGTTTTCTAACCCAATGCTGCATCATACTCAGTGCTAAAAAAAAAAAAAAAAAAAAAAAGAACAGCTCAGACCCACAGTTAATGGTGGACACTAAAAAAAGATGATTGACAGCTGACAGTACTCTGATTACTGACCTTCACCGGGCTACTCATCTGTGATCCACAAAACTTTGAGTTGTTTAGACCAAGATATGCTATATTTATACTATACAGCCTGGAGTGGGATTTCTTAGTCAAGTGTCATGTTTGTGTTCAGGTATATGCAAAACAAAAAGCTCTTTACCCAGGAAGAGTTCCAAAGAAGAAACCAACTCTGGGTAAAGTTAATTTACTGAGATCTGGTTTGCCAGGGAAGGATACAAGTACTTGCTAATTTTTATAGGTAGATACCTTTTCATTTGCTGGATGTGTGGAAGTATTTTCCTTTTGGACTGAAGCAACTCTATAGCTTAAAACCAGCTCTAGGGACTGGCTCCTTGATGTTGGCTTCACCTAGGTATAGGATCTGATAATGGCCCAGCTTTAATGACCAAAGGGACTCTGGAACAAATTCAAAACAGGATACCTCATGTTGTAATTTCCACTCCTATGGCCGTGATGGTGGCTGTTGTCACACTATGGCTCCATCATATCCAGATCAAAGGAACAGAAGCCATAGATGATGAACATAAATAAATCACCTTTAGACTATATACCCATTAAAGTTAAAGTTTCACTGGATCCCAGACTCTTGAACTCCCTACTCCTCTTCCACCTCCCTTTTCTATGTTTGGTTTGAATACAGGGTCATTTTCCAAGCCCCTGTGTTCTCAGGCCTGGACCTGGGGACTAAAAGGAAAGATTTTGGAAATGTAAGAACTACAGTGACTACAGACAAGCAATACACATTTACATTTTTTTTGTGATAGAAATAGAGTGTTTACAATTCAATACATGCACTTTTCCCAGAAACAAAGGCGTTTCTACTGCAAAACTTGAAGTTCTAAAATTAAGACTCTGAAAATTTTCTTTGAAAACATTCTAGTCTTTGGATCACAGAGAGATCCTTAGTAATCTGATTGTATTTCACTGAGACACTGTAGATTTTCAGGATCCTTAGACATTTGGGTCCCAGCAAAGATGTCCTTCATTTGCCAAGGACTACAACGACCTTTGCCCTCCAGGGCATGTTACATACACAGGTCTAGAATCCCACCTTCTCCTCTCCTAGAAGCTTTTGGATCCCTATCTGTGTTTTCTTCTCTTGAGAAGGTTGATGCTTAGACTCCCAGACCCTGTACTGAACAGGGAAAGGAACTAACCTAAGTGTTTACACATGGACTGACAACATTTATTTCAACTTAAGGAGGACCAGATTGCTATTAAAAGTTATTAGAGGATTTCAGAAACAGAAATCAAACCATCTAACCTAGACACTGCTTCTTATTGTGATACCTGCTCTTCTACCTTATGGAGTAATCAATCTGATGACAGCAATATTACCAATCCCTGCAACTACTTCGTAGCTGTGTACTAATGGATTGAGCAAAAATGCTTCTTTTAATGCTTTCCAAACTGAGAGCCCCCCTCGATGCATCTTAATACATGATCTGCCCAATATACCAATAGATTGGAGAAGAAGAAAATCATACATTTGAAGATAGACCCTAGACTACAAAAATTAAAAAAAGAGAACATAAGAAAAGAAAAGAGGAAAGAAAAGAAAGAAAAATCTGTTCTTTTCCTCATTCCACTTCTGGTTACAGTTGGCATATCAGCCTCAATAGCAATAAACATATCATCCTTTATCACAGGAGATAAAACCTTTAAAAAATAAATATGCATGTTGTGATCAACTTGTAGAGGTTTTAACCAGATCGAGTTATTGAAAGTTTCCATTTTGGAAATAAAACAACAGTTCAATTTCATTTCAAAAGTAGTCCTACAAAACCAAAGATGATTAAACATAATTTTCATGAGATAATTGAGAATATGTATGGCTTTGGGAGAAATTTGTTCTCTCTACATTAATTGATCAGGAGTAGATAGAGAAAATATTGTCCCATAGAAGAAAACCTAAGAGAGAGAGAGAGAGAGAGAGAGAGAGAGAGAGAGAGAGAGAGAGAGAGGTGATAATTGATACCAATGTCTGTTTTCTCAGGCCCCTTGGGTAGCTACGTTGCAATCAGCACCTGCTGGGTATTTGCTTCTCATCTGGTTAGATTAAGAGTGGGTCCTCCATCATCAAGTATGTGACACCTCTTTCACTTTTGCACTAAGACCAATGGAGCATATAACAGGCCTACTAGAAGAAGTAAATGTCACAAAGTGTCATACTTCTGTATTCATAGTGGATTTAGATATGATCTGCATCACTAGCAGAGGAGAGGTGGTACTTTTCTAACTATAAAAATGTCTAACATCTGCATGTTCCAGACTGTTGATCATGAGGGTGAAATCTGTCCTTGACCCACTGTCAATGAACCTTAAGAGGATCTCAGTAACAGACTGTGAAGCATACTTGATAAAAGACTTGCAGTCTTTGCTTTTGTTTAATGTCAAAGTAAGCGTGTGCTAATACTCTGGTAGGCCCTATATGTGATGGCAACTCTATCTTTTAAAATTACAAACAGGGTGGCTAGAAACTGGGTTAATAAAAAGTCATTTCTGAAGGATATAATATAAGGAATATTAGTAGACCATAGCTGTTCTATAAAAAAAAGATAATTCTAAAGAATTTTGGAACATAAAAGAATCTTAACAGGAAGTCAATTTATGTGATGCTTGGCTTTCAAATGAAACAAGAAAATTCAATATTTAAATAAAACACCCACTATCCAAAGAGTCATACCTGAAACAAAGAAGTGCAGAAGCCCAAGGAACTAGCTGAGCACACCATTTTCCAGCTTTCCCTGAATTTATGTGGATTATGACATGACCTTTTATATTCTAAGAGTGGGGGACATTAGAAGGGAGAAGTACTTATGCAAGTGATACTGATTTTACCCTTTTATGTTTTCTGCCTAGGTCCAGCTTGGACCTAGCTTGTAGCAAGGAAGGCAGCAAGGGTGGTTGCACTGGTAACTAAAAGCTGACGGCTTCTTGAAATTTAAATCTCTTTTGTCCAATACCTGATATCAATTAACTACTGTTGATTGAAGCAGGGGACCAAGAGAAGGAAATCAGTCAATTGGCTCTTTGACTCAGGGACCTCTATCTGGCCAGATGAGAGGCTAAGAGTGTGATAATTGTTCTTGAACCAGAAAGAAAATAGAAAAGGAAAGAAAGAAAGGAAGAAAGAGAGAAAGAAAGAAAAAAAAGAAAGAGAAAAACAAAGAAACAAACTAAGACAGAAAGCAGAAAGTCAAGTGTACACACACACACACACACACACACACACACACACACACACACACACACTGAATGGAACAGAAAGGGCTCCACACCACTATATTGATGTTCTTAGTTTTCATACCTTCTCAGGATAATCAATGATAGTTTTTAAAACATTTTTGGGAGTAGATCAGGTGCTTCAGTAACCACACTCTTGACTGACCCATAGACTGACTCCCAGGAGGTCCAGTATAACCAGGCTCACAGATCAGGAACTCCAGACTCCCTCCTACACCCAGATACAGCCTGACTCAAGGAAGTCCATTTTAACCAGGTGCACAGGTGTCAGAGACAGTGAAGCCAGTTAACACCAGAGATAACCAGATGGCAAGAGGCAAGTGCAAGAACATAAGCTACAGAAACCAATGCCACTTGGCAACATCAGAATCCAGTTCTCCCAACACAGCAAGCCCTGAATACCCTAAAACACCTAAAAACAAGATTCAGATCTAAAATTCTATCTAATGAAGACTATAGAGGATCTTAAGGATGACATAAGTAGCTCCATTAAAGAAATACAGGAGAACACAGTCAAGCAGGTGAAGGAATTGACAAAAGCATCAAGGATCTAAAGATGGAAAGAAAATCAATAAAAATGATGACAAAGGGAGGCAACCCTGGGCATGGATTACCTAGGAAGGACATTAGTAGTTGCATATGCAAGCATCACCAGCAGAATATAAGACATAGAAGAGAGAATATCAGGCATAGAAGATACCATGGAAGATATTGACACTACACTTAAAGAAAAGGTAAAGTGAAAAAATTTCCCAACCCAAAACATCCAAAAAATTCAGGACACAAGGAAAAGATGAACCTAAAAAAGAAAAGGAATAGAAGAGAGTAAAGATGCCAAATTCAAAGGGTCTGAAAATATCTTCAACAAAATCATAAAACACTGCATTAGTCCCCCAAACCTGGTATAACTGACACCCCCACAGGACCCAGTAGTGGCAGGACCAATCTGCCCAGCTGGAGACATATCATTTTTCTGGTCCAATGTCTGCCTGGGGAGGAGCCAGGGCTATGCTTGCAAACATTGCAAGTAGTATTGCAATGATTACTTGGTGTGGTAAAAGGCCTCAGGTTCTTTTTGTCTATCAATACCAGAACCTCCCTGGGACATTTCTTAGGATAACCTGTTCTTGTCCCGTGTCATGGAGAACATGTAGTTTTGAATTTGAAGGACTAGCTCTTCATGCACTCCAGAAGTTTATCAATGGGGTAGATTTTAGGGTGGGCCAATTTTAATCTCTGAATCTTGGCCTGAGAGTTATCTGAGTTGGTCACACGGCCCACTCTCCTACTCTCATGCTCATCGGGCTGTTTCATTGGCAACTGCCACAATCACAGACCAGGCAAGGTGTATGACCAGCTCTCTTGAGTGTTGCAGCTACTGAGGGATATGGATAATTATCACTCGCTCATGACAAAGGGGCCAGATCTCCTGCCTGCCATAGGTGCAATGTGTTGAAAGGGAGTGTCGTTCCCTCCTCTTTGCCACCATATAGTAGACAAGAGGCATGTGAACATATGATACTAAAATGATTCTCATGGTAATAGAGGCCAGCCCATCGAGTTGCAGATTTTGTCAAACTATTCCCAGTAGCGCAAATAAGGCCCCAGCTGACATTTAATTTTCACAGATCTAATCCTCACCCTTTCATTCTGGAAGCCAAGACCTGCATTTCACATGTGGGTAGAAAAGGCATGGACTGCAGATACTCGAAAGCTCATCTTCTGCTCCATCCTTATTCTCTATCTCCCTTACGCCCTTACCAGCAATCCAGAGTGCTAGCAGCTCCTGGAACTGAACAGGAATTGCACCTCATTGTGAGAAGATGAACTTACAAAACTGGAAAGTCAAGATAAGGTTGTTGCTGAACTTTTATCTCAGACTACTGTCCCCTCTTCCCCTGCATTGTAGGAAAAACTTGAGGTTTGTTGTCCACCTAGCTACAATGGAAGAAGGGAAGCTTAGCCAATCAGGTTCAGGTGAATGCAATGCAGGATCTCAGTAAGGGATGTGCAGAGAGCACACTATGGAACAGCTTCAGAAAACTGATTTGGTTCACTGGGGGAGGGGTATTTGTGGCTCTGTGGAGGTGATGTGGCCCTGAATCATTGACAATGGCAGAAGTGTTTGAAGATGCTTCATCTACATACTCACAGGCTGCAGGGTCCAGGGTAAAACAACAATAACAACAACAACAACAACAACAACAATAACAACAACAAAACAAATAAAAAACCTTGAGGTCATACTTGTAGTGAAGCCTAATAACTGTCAGGGTTATAAATTCTTGCTGGGGTGATGGTGAGTGTGTGTGTGGGGGAGGGGGGGTTGTCTCTGTATTTCCAGTGTGAGAAAAGATGGCCAACTACTGTTGGCCTCATGTTGAGATGTTAGGGTTGAAGCTCCCCTTGATATTTTCTTGATTTCCCTGGGCCATATCCAGTCCTTCACATTCCCTATTCATATAAATGACCAATATCATCATAGTCAACAACCTCTATGTTAGGAATGGTTTGGTATTGGACCACAACCTGATTGACCATGATTTTTGCAGTCCTAATTATCTGCCATTTTAGAAATTGGATGAGGCAAGAAGCTAGGAGTAGGAGGGTCCGAAGGGCTAATGCAAAACCAAAGAAATGGAAGACACAGGCCATCAGGGGATATTAGTACCATGGGTTAGGGCCACATTGGGCATAATGTGACTGGAGATCTTGCTGGAGATCTTTGAGCATTTGTATGTTTTATTCTACTAGTCCAGATTCATTGGCATAGAACCAGCACCGATCCTCAACACAATCCACATCTCTTCCTGTTCAGTCAGTAAGTCCAGAGTTCTCTAGCTTTGTAAAATAGTTCCCTCTAAGCAGAAGAACTGTTACTGGGAGAGACACACACTGTCTGTTGTGTAAGCCATTTTCTGTTAAATCTTTTCCAGAAAGTTGCCAGCCAGATGGTGTGCTGGGATAAGGGCTGCTCCAATGGATACCATGGCACCCAATGAGACCTTGAAACCCAGTACAATGAGCAGAGGATGAAGAACTCCCTCTACTTTTGGTCCCCTACTAGATGTAAAGTGAGTTCTTTGGCCATGTAGAGAAAAACCTAGGCAACAATCATTACAGGCATGCAGAAAATTTGAAAGGGGCAAGGACAAACACAAAAACTGGCAATGTTATTCTACCGGAGAAAAAATAGGAGAGTTAACACAGACTGGCTTGGTGATGTTCAATGTTATGAGAACACATACGGGGGAGTCTAAAAGAGGACCCTATAAGTCCGAGATGGAGGGATACAACAAAACAAGGCATTTTTTTACTCTCTGTTTTAATAAGAGTCTGAGGAGTTTAAGAATGGATAGAACTGGAAGATATCATCCTGAGTGAGGTAACCCAATCACAGAAAAACACACATGGTATGCACTCATTGATAAGTGGATATTAGCCCAAATGCTCGAATTACCCTAGATGCACAGAACACATGAAACTCAAGAAGGATGACCAAAATGTGAATGCTTCACTCCTTCTTTAAAGGGGGAACAAGAATACCCTTGGCAGGGAATAGGGAGGCAAAGTTTAGAACAGAGGCAGAAGGAACACCCATTCAGAGCCTGCCCCACATGTGGCCCATACATATACAGCCACCAAACTAGATAAGACGGATGAAGCAAAGAAGCACAGGCTGACAGGAACCAGATGAAGAAGTCTCCTGAGAGACACAGCCAGAATACAACAAATACATAGGCGAATTCCATCATTAAGCCACTGAACTGAGAACAGGACCCCTGTTGAAGGAATATTAGAAAGTAGTGAAAGAGTTTGAAGGGGCTTGATACCCCATATGAACAACAATGCAAACCAACCAGAGTTTCCAGGGACTTAAGCCACTATCCAAAGATTATACATGGACTGACCCTGGGCTTCAACATCATACGTAGCAATGAATAGTTTGGTAATAGCACCAGTGGAAGGGGAAGCCCTTGGTCCTGCCAAAACTGAACGCCCAGTGAACATGATTGTTGGGAGGAGGGCAGAAATTGGGGGAGGATGGGGAGGGGAACACCCATAGAGAAGGGGAGGAGGAGGGGTTGGGGGATGTTGGCCTGGAAACCAGGAAAGCTAATAACAATCGAAATGTAAATAAGAAATACCCAATTTAATAAAGATGAAAAAAAGTGACTTGTTAATGAGAAGAGCTATCAGTAGTGTCTAGGAGATGGAAGTGAAGAAAAAACAGTCCTTAGGATTTGGGTGAGTTGTGAGGGGTGAGCCTGTATTGTAGTCAGGAGAGCATGTCTTATATATGCTTTGGGTTTGATCCTCCTGTTGAAGAATATTTATATGGATAAAGCTGACTTTGGGGGAGCAAAAGGAAGGCAGATAATGTGTAGATCAGCTATGAGATATTTGGATTAATCATTAGAGTAGAGTTTACCACAACTACTATTCACCATTATTCATCACAGGGATCTCTGATGAAATGATAAAATGAGGATTAAATTTAAAAAAAAAACATGGTGTCACCAGAACTGGAGCATAAAATGGGACATCACCCATATCTGCAGCATACATTTATGGAGGCTTCTTTGAAGAAGTCATATGTGTTGCCAGAGGGAAAGCAGAGGAATGGACTGGGGATAGATGAAATAGAATTGGAGTAAAGAGGTATCTCAGTCTTGATCTGGCATCCGTCATGTGGACAATACCGGGCTCCTGTGATTTTGTTGTGTCCATTATAGCAAAGAATTTTCAGTGGTAGGTATTGGGTTGGTTAGGAAATGGCTTGACAGTATCAGAATAAGAATAATGAATAGCAAAAAAAGCAATTAAAATAGAGGAAAGAGAAGTCCATGGAGAGCATATGCCCTGGGTGGTGGCTTCTAGATCATATATGTTGTTCCAGCATCTATCATTCTGCTTCCTTGATCATTAATCTGTCAGTAAGATTAGGTCATTTTCTTCTTCATTGGCAGGATGTCAGACATTTCTGACTGAGAACCATCTAGGACCCAGTTGGTCATGTGGGAAAACACACACACACACACACACACACACACACACACACACACACACACACACACACACACACACATGCACACACGCACACACACGCACACACACACACACACACACACCAAAAAAGCAAAACTTCACATCTTGAGGAGGTTCTGGTCCCTTCCAAATACTATCTAAGTGATAGCATTATTGTACCAATATGAGAGCAGTTACCATTAGTGAGTCAAATGGAGAGACATAGAGAATGTTTGGAGCTTTTATAAATACTCAATATATTTAGAGTAGTGAGAACCAACATCAATTGTGTATTGAGGGAGAGGTATGTGTTTGTTCTTTACTTTTTAAGTTAGGCTTTAAGTTAGTTTGTTGTTTTCCTTCTATGATTGCTTGACTCTGACAGCTGTAAAGAATCTCTACCTGGTGGGTGATTTCCCGTAGTGAGCAGAAGGTTTTGAACTTGGAACTAGTAAAGGTAGGGCTTTTATCAGTTTTTACCTTTGAGGAATGCCCATTATGGGAAAGGTAGAGAGCATATGGTGAATTAACTTATTTGAATTTTCTCCCATTGGGGCAGTAAAAGATTTGAAATTAGAATGTGTCAACAGTAATGAAAACTTAATTTTACTGACCAAATTGAGGAATGTGGTTAGATAGACTTGCCAGAAGGCATTAGGTTTGAGACCCTGGTATTTGGAATCCATGGTTTGAAATGCAGGGGTTGTCATAAAAGATTTAAAAAGGAACAATGTTTTAGTATCTTCTTACATCATCGGTGAGTGCATTGACTTCAGCCAGAATACTAGGTATGACCCCATTGGGCTATGCAACCATTCTAGTACCTCCTCAGGCTGATATAGGACTCTCACAAATATAAGGGAAAAATTGATGTCAAGGTATTGCACAGGAATTGCTGGGTCATGTCTAGCAACTACCATGTCTTTCAGGGCCATATTGACAGAATTTAGACCTTCAATTTCCTCAGAGGAGAGTATTAGTGGAGAGGAATATCTTTTATAGAGATCAAAGACAGGCTGGAGAGTTCTTGTGGGAATATGGATGGAAACAAGTTAAGATTATTTATTGAAAAATCTCTGGAGGGAGGTGAGCGTTAAGTATTGAGTGAAGGAGAAGGTAGCTTTAGAGGGTGTATTGAGCTTAGGGAGATATCTGTCACCAAGAATTCAATAGAAGGAATAAGCTGTATTATGTGAAGAGCTACTTTAAATCCTAAGGAGGATAGGGAAAGCATAAATTGATCATTAAGTTGATAGGGAGAGGTACAAGCATCTCCCCATGCAAAGATATCATCCATACAGTGATAAATGTGAAGACCTTTGTCTAAGTAGTGATAGTACTGTGCAAACAGTGTCCTGGCAGCTGATGGGACTGTTTGCCATGTTTTGGTGGTGAATTGTTCAGTCTCAAGGATGCAGAGGGATAAAAAATAAAAAAAACAGGTTTTTCATATCTAGTGCTGAGAGAAGGACATTGGCAGGGATAGCTGAGATGTGGTTCACTTCCCTATGGAAAGAATCCCAAACTTGCATGGCTTTATTAAGCACCCTTAAATCTTGTAGCAGTTACCATCTCCCCATGTTCTTTATTATGGCAAATGTAGAGCCGGTTCACAAACTTCAGGAACAGTAAATATGAAGAAGAAGCTGTTATTAGCTGCTTGTATGAGGGATTGCATTTTTTCCTTGATAGAGGTCATTGATCAACCAGAAGGGCTTGTCAGAAAGGCAATGAAAGCAGGAAGTATTAAATCTAATATTAATCTTTAATATTGGCAGCGATTTAAAGAAGGTTTTTTAAAGCTTTTTCAGGTATAAGTTTGTTGATGGGTATGATCATCTATCCTGAATCAACTCCTTTCTGGCTGGCAACCAAGAACTACTTCTATAGCTTCTAAAGTATCTCTCAGAAAATTAGTGGCAATGCTGGCTATGAGAGCACATATCAGGCCAGAAGGCCCATTAGGATTTCCCCAATTGTAGGCCTGCTTGGTGATAAAGGTATGAGAACAATTCCCTGAACCCAGTAATGGAGGCCAGGAGATTAGTGGCCAATATATATATTATCACTTATTAGGGTGGATTTATGTCTTACTCTGAGCTGAAGCTCATCCCTTCAACAGTTTAAAGACTCTAGTTCTTTTCCTTCTTTATTATAACTGGAGAGACGATTCTTTTTCTACTGTAAACTTCTGCAGCATTGGTTGTAAATTGCCTTAGGGGCATTGTGGTCTTTCATGGGTAGAGCTTTTAATGGCATTCACTATTTCCAGTGCCCCTTTTGTAGATCCTCCCTACCCCCTTTTAAAATTGATGCTACAAAGTGCTGAGTCATGGGAGCAGTGTTATGTGAAGCTGTCCCAATATCTTGAATGGTCCCAGTCCACCTGTGATTTGTGTTCATCTTTGATGTTTCAGCAAGCGAATCTGCATTTAGAAGTCATGTCCCCATAAATGATGTTTTTTTTTTTTTTTGGTTTAAATGGAGGACTCTGACTTCAGGATCAGTTCTTTTCTCTAGGCTAGTCTTAGTTCTGAGAATGCAATCACAGTGTTTCTACTGTCTTTGGTGGAGGAAGAGCAAGGAAGAAGTATTGGTCTGTGAGTCAAGAATAGAGGCAATTTGCTCCCAGTCTTGGAGCTCACAGAGGATCACTTTGTCATAATTTCTCAACCAATACTGACTGTTGAGTCTCAGTAGGGAAAGCTCCTTGGCCAAAAATGTTCATCTTACCCTCATGCAAAGTTTGGCTGCTTTTGATTTCACCAGACCAGCTGAAGATGTCCACCGCTGTATAGCACCTCCCATTGTAAAAATTTCAGTCTGGCACTGAAGAGTGCCAGATGCCCTGTCAATCCTGGAGTGTGGCAATTGACTTTAGAAAAAAGAGTCAGTCCCTATTCCTTGACAGGCTTGACTGAATTTTTAAGTATATTTTCTGATCAGAATAAGCCAATTATGTGGCTTTAGCCTGTATGGCATGAACATTGACTGGAAATGTCTGAATTCTAGACTCATAGCCTAGTCACAGGGCATGCGGTGATGGTCATAAGGTTGATGGATGTATGTGTGTGTGTGTGTGTGTGTGTGTGTGTGTGTGTGTGTGTGAGAGAGAGAGAGAGAGAGAGAGAGAGAGAGAGAGAGAGAGAGAGAGAGAGGCAGAGATAGCCTAAAGCAAAAAGCTAAACAATATTTTCTCTGTCTCTGTAAAGGGATCATAGAGATTACAAGTTGTTGCATTCAGAATGTTTTTAGCAGAAGGAATAGAAGCAGAGGAAGCTGTGAGCTTATGCTGTGGTCGCTCTGCTTTTGTAGCAGAGTCTTTGGAATTGGAATTGTAGGGTTGTTTTGCATTAGGGGAGGAAGATCATATGGGGTTTATTTGGCCCTTCTTCCAAGTAGTCCTATTATAGTATGGAGGGATATAATCTGGATTGAACCAAGCAAGAACATGCTGTGAAAGCTGTTCTTTACACGTGTAAGGATAGCTTTATTATATCTTTAATTTTCTGTTAAAGGGTTGTGAGATCTAGAACAGGAGAGTGTTTAGGGCATCATCTTCAGATTTGTTGGACTAGCTTTGCAGCTATGATTGGCAGAAAATGGAAAGAGGGAGTTTTCCTTTCTTAGGTGTCTACACATCTGGGTTCAGAGAGATGGAGACTTTCTACCCATGCCAAAAAGTTACCTTGCCCAGAAGGTATCAATTGCTGCTTTGCCATTTCTGATCACTTTGTTGTGGAATTGATTTATTGCTTATATTAAGTGGGTCCCCAAATGACATGGGATTTCACATGTCTGAATATAATAAGCTGCAGGTCCATGCCCCGAGTTGTCTCTAATTGGTAAATAAAGTTGCCAGTGACCAATGGCTGGACAGGAAGATAAAGGAGGAACTTGAGGTTCCCAGGAAAGGAAAAGGGAAAAGAGAGGAAGGAGAAGGACAACATTTGCTGCCCTCTGTCCATTTCCCTCTTATAGTAGTCAGGTTTGTTATGCAGTGAGCTGGACTAGATGGAGGCAAGTTTAGTCAAGTGCAGATGAGTACAATGCAGGATCTAGGTCTGTGGTGACAGTAAAGGAAACTGACACACCACCAATAGCTTCAGAGAATTCACGGAGTTTATTATGGGAGGAAGAGATATTTATGTCCTGGTGGAGGTGGCCAGGGTCCTGCATTCACACAAGGGTAGGTCCTTACTGTGGAGCAATATGCCAACATTTTTATGAATGTAGGATTATAGGTGGATTTGTATGTTATAAACGATGCAAAGAACAGCTTCAATGTTAGGGGCCAAACTATACAAAAATGTGTTGGTGGATGGATGATAAATAATAAAATGTTGAAAAACATTCGATATGTAATTGTATTATCAAGACCCTGACACTGTTAGTAAATGTCATGATACACGTTGACTGGAGGGAATAGGGATGAAGACATATATGATTAAGTACTTCACTGGAAGATTAACACTCATGCTGTTTCCTGCTTTCTAGTTAATGGTTCATAATAAGAACTAACATATATAAAATCCTGATCTGAGGAGTCAGAATAAGAGAGAGGTATTTGCGAAGATTGGGTTCCTATCTGGTAACTTGGTAAACATTTAACAATGCTAAATGCAGGAATTAGAGATTGTCACTATTCAAAATGAAATAATTTACTCCCCTATAAACATAAAGCTAAACAAGAATGCTCAGAATTTATTTCTTAAACGTTTATCACAGAAAGATAAAAACAAAATAAATATAAAACTAACAACATAACTAAATGGCTTGGGGTTGGGGATTTAGCTCAGTGGTAGAGCGTTTGCCTACCAAGCACAAGGCCCAAGGTTCAGTCCCCAGCTCCGAGAAGAAAAAAAAAAAAAAACTAAATGGCTCTCTGATAACTCTTTGGTAATATTTTCACAGATTTTTCTGAAACATTCTCTTTCATGTGCATTAATGATACAGATAATATATATGCTGATAATAGCCCAAAGAAGTGATTTTAATACTATAGTTTAATATAAGACAGAAACCCTTTGTATTATATATATATATAATCAACTAAAAATAGTCGTTTAAATCTCTAACATCTATGCTACTATTTCACAAGAAGAAATGCTTTGATCAGTATTATAACAGTAGGGAAACATGGACAGTTTGTATAGCAATTCCTGGTACTATAAAATCTTTCTGGATAGAGTTATCAGCCATGATGGTCCCATCTGAATTCTGCATATGGTTGAACTAAGGGTCTTAAACAATAAGAAATTACCATCTAGTTGTGGTGTGTAACCAAAAAGGATAAAATAGTCTGTATCATATAAGAGTCACGAGGATCTCCTGGACAATTACTCAAAGCATGGTAACACTTAAACGTAGTATTGGGATTTTCATTCAATAAATGCATTAGATAATTTTCTCAGTGTTGAGAGTTTAGAACTGTTACAACATCATTTTTCTGAAGACCTTGAGAATCTCTGCAGCTAATGAGTAAGGTTAGACACAGAGCCAGTATTATATCCAAAATGGGAAGACGAAGAGTGATACCTTAGGACACACTGGCAAGTTGGTGTTCAGAGAAACAGGATTCTCAGAAATACCACCCCGGTCAGGAAGGCATTATGTTCATCAGCAAAAGTAAATGAGACAATGCTCTGCCTCGCCAAGCCTGCTTAGAGCACCACTAATACTCTTACTAGTCCTTCAATGTACAGGGACACTGTGTCCTGGCTATTAAGAAATCCACTGGAAAGAGCTTCCAAACCATAGGCACGATGGTCATGTAAGGTGCTGGGAACCTCCCAGCCTGGAAAGGCTTTGGACAGCATAGAGAATAGGACTCTGGTGCAGGTTTAAAGACTGGGGTCCTCTGTATGTTCTAGCTCCCTAACTATCCTGAAATGCTAATAACTTCTTGTTGTTATTGTTGTTGTGTTTTTTGTTTTCTTTTTATTGACCATTTTTATTTACATTTCAAATGTTATCACTGCTCCTAGTTTCCTGAACATAAGCTCCCTATTCAATTACTCTCCTCTTCTTCTATAAGGGTGTTCCTCCTCTGAATCACCAAAATGACCCACCTCCTCCTTAGACTCCCCCCTCACTGAGGGGCCAGCCTTGGCAGGACCATGGCTTCTGCCCATTGGTGCCCAACAACATCCTCTGCTACCTGCAGCTGGAGTCATGGGTCTGCGCATGAGTAGACTTTGGGTAGTGGTTTAGTCCCTGGGAGCTCTGATTGATTGGTATTGTCATTTTTATGGGGATGTAAGACTCTTAAGCTCCTTCAGTCCTTCCTCTAATTCCTCCAAAGGGGATCCCATTCTCAGTTCAGTGGTTTGGCGCTAGCATTCGTCTCTGTATTTGTCATGCTTTGGCTGAGCCTCTCAGAAGACAGCTATATCAAGCTCCTTTCATCATGTACTAAGTTGCTTCATAGATATTATCTATCTAGTTTTGTTGGCTGTATATACATATATATATATACATATATATATATACATATATACATATATATACACACATATATACAAATACACACACACACACACACACACACACACACACACACACACACACACACACACACACATATATATATTTATCTGGGCCATATCCCCATGTGAGGCAGGCTCTGAATGGCCATTCTGTCAGTCTCTGTTCAACAATTGTCTCCAAATCCACACCTATGAATATTTTTGCCCCCCCTTTTAAAGAAGGACTGAAGTATTTGCATTTGGCTGTCCTTCTTCTTGAGCTTCACATGGTCTGTGAATTGTATCTTGGGTAATTTGAGCATTTGGGCTAATATTTGTCTATCAGTGTTGGGCTAATATCCACATATCAGTGAATGCATACCATAGTGAGTTTTTTTTGTTGTTGTTGTTGTTTTGTTTGTTTTTTGTAATTGGGTTACCCCACTCAGGATGATATTTATTAGTTCCGTCCATTTGCCTATGAATTTCATGAAGTCATTGTTTTTTTAGTAGCTAAGTGGTAATCTGTGTACAGATTTTACCATATTTTCTGTATCCATTCACTCTGTTGAAAGGAGCATCTGAGTTTTTCCAGTTCTACATATAAAAATAATATTATAATATTAACTTAGTGGAGCATGTGTCTTTGTTTGATGTTGCACCATCCCTTGAGTATATGTCCAGGATAGGTATAGCTGGGTCTTCAGGTAGTGCAATGTCCAGTTTTCTGAGGAACCACCAAACTGATGTACAGTGTGGTTTTACCAGCTTGCATCCCATAACAATACAGGAATGTTCCCCTTTTTGCGCATTCTTTCCACCATCTACTGTCACCTGAGTTTTTGATCTTAGCCATTGTGTCCGGTGTGAGGTGGAATCTCAGGGCTGTTTTGATTTGCATTTCCCTGATAAATAAGGATGTTGAATGTTTCTTTAGGTATTTCTCAGCCATTTGATAATCCTCAGCAGAGAATACTATGTCTAGCTCTGTACTCCATTTTTAATACAGCTATTTGTTTCTCTGGAGTCTAACTTCTTGAGTTATTTGTATATATTGGATATTACTCTTCTATCGGTTGTAGGATTGGTAAAGACCTTTTCCGAGTCTTTTGACTGCCATTTTGTCTTGATGACAGTGTCCTTTGTCTTAGAGAAGCTTTGTAGTTTTATGAGGTCCCATTTGATGATTCCTGATCTTAGAGCATAAGCTATTCTTTTGTTCAGGAAATTTTCTTCCATGCCTATGTGTTCAAGGCTCTTCCCCAATTTTTCTTCTATTATTTTGAGTGTATCTAGTTTTTTGTGAAGATCCTTGATCCACTTGGGCTTAAGGTTTGTACAGTGTGATAAGAATGGTTCGATTTGCATTCTTCTACATGCTGACCTCCATTTGAACCAGCACCATTTGTTGAAAATGCTATCTTTTTTCCACTGGATGGCTTCGTTTCTCGGTCTTCACTTTTATTCTACTGAGCTACATGCCTGTCTCTGTACCAATGCCATACAATTTTTATCACCATTGCTCCGTAATACTGCTTGAGGTCAGGGATGGTGATTTCTCCAGAACTTCTTTTATTGTTGAGGATAGTTTTCACTATCCTGTTTTTTTGTTTTGTTTTGTTTGTTATCCCAAATTAATTTGCTCTTTCTATCTCTATGAAGAATTGAGATGAAATTTCATAGAAATTGCATAGAATTCATAGATTGCTTTTGGCAAAATGGCCATTTTTACTATATCAATCCTGCCAATCCATGAGCATGGGAGATTTTTCCATCTTCTGAGAACTTCTTCAATTTCTTTCTTCAGAGACTTGAAGTTCTTGTTGTACAGTTATTTCACTTGCTTGGTTAAATCACACTGAGGTACTTTATATTATTTGGGACTTTTATAAAGTGTGTCATTTCCCTAATTTCTTTCTCAGCTTGTTTATCCTTTGAGTAGAGGAAGGCTACTGATTTCTTTGAGTTAATTTTATACCGAGCCACTTTGTTGAAGTTGTTTATCAGGCTTAGTAGTTCTCTTGTGGAACTTTTGGTATCACTTAAATATACTATCATATCATCTGCAAATAGTGATATTTTGACTTCTTCCTTTTCAATTTGTATCCCTTAGGTCTCCTTTTGTTGTTTGATTGCTCTGGCTAAGATATTGAATACTATATTGAATGAATATGGAGATAGTGGACAGTCCTGTCTAGTCCTGATTTTAGTAGAACTGCTTCAAGCTACTCTCCATTAATTTATTGTTGGCTACTGGTTTGCCATATATTGCTTTTAGTGTGTTTAAATTTTGGCCTTGAATTCCTGATCTCTCTAAGAATTTTATCATGATTTTGTGTTGACTCATCATCTAATGTAATGATTATGTGGATTTTTTCTATGAGTTTTTTACACAATGGATTACGTTGTTGGATTTCAGTACAGTGAACCATCCCTGCATCACTGGATGAAGCTCATTTGATCATGATGGATGGATGATCATTTTGTATATTCTTGATTTGGTTTTGTGAGAATTTTATTTAGCATGTTTGTTGATATTCATATGAAAGTGGCCTGAATTAATCTCTTTTTGTTGGTTTTTCAAAGTGGTTTTAGGTGTAAGCATAATTCTAGCTTCAGAATGAATTGGTTTGTGCTTTTTCTGTTTTTATTTGTGGAATAGTTTGATATTGGTATGGGGGTCTTCTATAAAGGTCTGATAAATTCTTCACCAAACCCAACTGGTCCTAGACATTTTTTTGGTTGATTCTATTTCTTTGGAATTATTGGACTGTTAGGTGTTTATGTGGTCTGAATTAACATTGCCTGGTATATGTCTGAAAATTGTCCATTTCATCTAGATTTTCAGTTTTGTTGAATATAGTCTTTTTACGTTTGTCTGATGATTTTTTTATTTTTTTCTTATTGTTTTATTATGTCTCCCTTTTTGTTTCTGATTTTGTTAATTTGGATGGCCTGTGGTTAGTCTGGTTTATCTATCTTGTTGATTTTCTCAAAAAAAAATCAGATCCTGGTTTTGTTTATAGTTCTATTTGTTTCCATTTGGTTGATTTTAAACATGGGTTTCATTATTTCCTGCCTTATACTCCTCTTGGGTGTATTTAGTTTCTTTTTTTTGTTTAGAGCTTTTAAGTGTGTCAAGTTACTAATGTATGCTCTCTCCAGATTCTTTTGGTGGCACTCAGAGCTATGAGTTTTCCTCTTAGCCCCCTTGTACTGTCATCCTCAATAACCTTGGGGTCTCAAGGCAACTTCAAATACCAGCTTCTTTTTTTTTTTTTCAATGAATGGGATCCATATGATCTTCTGATCCTCCAAAGGGCTAACATCCTTCTCCAATTTTTCTCCCTGGTACTCTAAGCTCAGGTTCATCCACTTCACTCATGCTGCTACTGATCATCCAATAGTACTGGTATCTCCAAAATACTGAAGTCTTCCTGAACAACTAGGCTTCACCAAGAGCATCTCATAGCATCTCTTTATGTAGGCAAGGCTCAAATCCATTGCGTGACCACTTATATGCTGGACATCGACTATAGCTGAGTCTGCACTTTACTAATGGCCTTCCATAGACTCTCAAAGTGCGAATGCTCACTCCCTCTTCATGGCCCCATCATGGCTTTCAAACTAGCACCACCTAGGTGACTCTTATTCATTACCAAGTACAGCTGCAGCACGAAGTAAAATCTTGGCTATATCTGGAACACAGCTTCTTTGTGTTCTTAGAAAACACATCCCAGAAGATTTCACTTCAGTGATGCTGGTCTCTTCTTAATCACCACAAATTTCTTAGCTCCAGCTCACCAACATCAATTGTCCGCATTGTACCTTTTATTATGGACTCTAAAGTCAGAGCCACATGGCTGAAGCTGCCACACTCTGCTGCTTGCAGAAGGAGAACATGTCCCTCCCCCACATACACACACCTTTATTCTATTACCAGCTTTTCTGTTTCCCAATTCCCACCTGCCTAAGCTTGACAGTTCTGGAACTTGCTTTGTAGATTGACCTTGAACTCACGAGATCTACATGGCTCTGTCTTCTGTGACTAAAGGCATGTACCACCATGTGTGGATTTAAGCTTTTCTTTACCTAGAGCTTGCTCTTTCCCAAGCTGGACTTGAATACAGAGATCTGTTTGCAATTCTCTCCTGGGATTAAATGTGGGAACCATGCTTGGACCAAATTCAGCTAGTTGGGATCTTACCCCAATGTCACCACTCCCTAAATTCAATTTAATACCCTTGAACACAGGATTCGGCTCCATATTACTTCCTGGTGTCCCTTTAATAGTCAAACCACACATTTAATATTTTCCCTTTCTAAGTTTGCTATGCTTGTTTAAAATGCTCTTCATGAAACAAAACCAGAGAACAAGTCTGTGATGGGCCTTTCTGAGAATTTCTTTGGCAATGAAATTAATCTGAGTCTCTTTATCTTAGTCTCAAACAGACTCTCCAGGTGAGGACAAAAAGCAGCCACATCCTTAACCAAAATGCTTCAAAAACAGTCTCTAGGTCACACACTGAAGTTCTTTTGCGCAGAAACATCAAGGACAGGATTGCACAGCCACAAAATCTTCCTTATTTCTACTAGGATAGCTCATTAAGCCCCATTCAAAGCATTCCATGGCTTTCCAAATCCAAAGTCCAAAAATCTACATTTTTTTCAAACAAAAGCTTGGTCAGGCCTATCACAGCAATACCCCAGTCTCTAGTACCCGCTTCTATTTAGGTTTACTGCTGTGAACAGACATCAAGACCATGGCAAGTCTTATAGAGGACAACATTTAATTTGGGATGACATACAGATTTAGAGGTTCAGTCCATTATCATCAAGGCGGGAGCATGGCAGCATCTATGCAGGTGGTAAAAATGGAGCTGAAGCCTGTGCAAGCAGACCTTGGAGTTCTACATCTTCATTTGAAGACTGCTAGCTTCAAATAACTTCCATGTAGCTAAGGTGAGGGTCTTAAGCCCAATTTCCTAGTGAAACACCTAATCCAACAAGGCCACAACTTCTCATCCTGCCATTCCCTGGACAATGCATATATGAACCACCACTAATGGGAAATATGTTCTTTGTCCTAATTATACAATAGGCAAGCTTCTTTCTCAGTATCTATTTTCCTTAATTCATTTACATAATGAGGCAATAATTCTCCTAAGTTCTCTATGAGTAGTTTTGAAATTAATTGAAATTTATTTCACTTAAAACTTAGGAGACATTGACCCACTCCATTGCTATTAAATAGTGAGTACTAAGAGCTCTATGGCTTATTCTGCTCCTCTATATTCTTTCCATCGTGCTTGAGGATTGTTTTGGAATGTGGCTTCAAAGACTGCAGTATGACAACCTCATTTTGTTCACAAAGCCGAAAAGTATAATACATTATAAAGGTAACTGATAATGATTTGTTCCTTGATCGTTCTTCATTATTATGTTCAATCTCATGAAATCTCTGATTGGGATTAAAATTGACTACTTAGTGCAGTGATTCTCAAACTGCCAATTCTGTGACTTTTAATACAATGCCTTATGTTGTCCTGGCCACCAGCCATAAAATTATTTTTTTTGCTACTCCATTACCATAACTATAAATGTGAGCTTATAGGCACCAGTGGTATTGAATGATCATACTTCACTTTGAGAAGATTGCTGTAATAAGCAGGTTATCTGAATGAATTTGCTAGGATAGCATTCGTGAAATAATTTTTGAACCAAGAGGGTCCATGTATTTCCCCATTAGCTCATTTCTTGTGTGTTTAATGCCTCAGTTAAGCACTCACTGCTTAAATTATTTATTCCAGTTGGGCAAATAATAATATTCTAAAAGAACTTATGGAATTGTATGCATTAAGGAAAGAAAAAAGAGTTTTACTAGTGCTAGGTGGATAGGTGCCTTGCAATTTTATGTGCAATACAAGCACAATGCTCCCCGTTAAAGGAAGGATTTAATGAGATAAGAAAAAGCAAAGCTATTTTGGATGGCAAATACAGCTGTATAGGTCAACTTCCAAGATTAAGCTCTTTATGTTAGATCAAATTGCATGATAGGTTTAGGAATTCTTGACGCTTTTTTTCTTTTAGTTGGCAAGAACATTCTTAGGACAATTTTATGCTTTCAAAGAGTTAAAATATCAAAGTTCTAGATGAAAATGGTTGGCTATTACAACTAGGAAACATTAAGTTTGATTTTATCAAAGTCATTCAGAATCATGCTTATTATGTATGCAAGCCTCTCAAAGATAGTTTATTACAACGTATCTAGGTTTGACATGGCTGAGTTAAAATACATGCACATCAAACCTGAAAGATGCCTCAATGGGTTAAAGCACTTGACAGCCAAACATATCAAGTGACCTGAGTTTTATTCTTTTAATCCATGGAATGCATTTGATAAGCTGAATACAAGATTGCTTAACTGGGTATCTCTAAGGTGAAATAGGAAGTAGAAAGGGGAGAATCATTACAAACTTTTCAAGACAACTAATTTAGAGTAAGAAGTCCCTGCACATCAGTAGGAGGAATTAGGTCCCTGCCATAATACCATATGGAAAGAGAACCTTGTACCTTCATATATACACATGCCCATCATTGTATAGATCTCTCTCCTTCACACACACACACACACACACACACACACACACACACACACACCACATCACACGTTTTAATCATTTTTCATTCTTTTCCAGCATTCACTTTCTATTCTCTCTCCTTTCAGTGAAATTTACTTTTTTTCAGACACGTCTTCCTATTTTCATTTCTTTATTCAGAGTCCAGTATCTTTAATTATGATTGAATATAAGAACATGTCGGTGTCATATTTACTTAAAAAGTACTTTACCAGCAGCAACACCACAGAGAAATATGACCTCCATTACCTCTATCAATTGAATGACTCTAGACTTTCAGAAACACGTAAAGCATTATGATTGCCTTCTCTGTAGTGATGTAATAATGTGAGTGAATAATTATTTGGCAGAGGATTCTGTATGTACAATGAATGGCAGTTGTGCTAAGTTTTTATTGTGACAAGCTAGTACAAGACTCTGCAGATCTTGCTTCCTAGACAGGACAAAATTTTTGGATAAAATTCATTTATTTTTGTATACAGATGTATACACATACACGTGTGTGTGTGTGTGTGTGTGTGTGTGTGTGTGTGCATGAAAGTGTGGCTAATTTATTCAAAGCTGAGAAAATTACATTAGTGCAGCACTATAAAATTTGCTGCCTCCACACAAGTGATGATAACTGAATTTATGTCCTCAACAAAACAGCCAGGGCTCTTCCTTTATGAATTCAGCCTGAAAACTGGATTTTTGGACTCTGACCCAGAATGAAATTTTATGCTGCTTTGATGAGGGTATTTTATCAGAGGAACAGGAAAAAATAATGATGCTAAGGGATAGTAGTGTGAATAGCTAGAAAGAGGGGCTTTTGCTGCTTTTTCAATTGAAGATGCAACTTTCTTTGAATCTCTGTGAAGGAGAGTCATATCCCCATGTGAAATTTTTAAAGAAGATCACCAATCTTAAGCACCCAATATCATAATATTTCTATGGGTATATCTTAGTGATTCTATTCTGGCTTCAACTCCCATATGATCTCAGTGATTTTCCTCTGGTTTCAGCTCCCACATGATCTTAGTGATTCTATTCTGGCTTCAGCTCCCATGTGTGCATGTTTCATGTTCATTCCTTTTTACTTGTCCCTTCTACATCCTTGACCTCTACTGACATAAATACAACCTTTGAAAATTATATTCTCCTTGGAGCTGAAGCAGACCTGGTGGTGATAGAATATGGTATAGAACAGAGGAACTTGAAGATCAATTAAATATTTTTTAGGGAGTAAACCTCCAGTTTTGAAAATTATATATTATGTGATGAAAGAGCAAAAAGATATAAATAATATCTTGAAGCATCCAAAGAATATTATGAAATAGATAAATACACAGTAAGAGGAAATGAAGGGAACTCAGAACTCATAGAATACCGATGGCTTTGATTAAAGTAATTGAACACCAGGATCACCCCTAGGTAAAGATAAAAAACATCCTTCAGAGACTCCTGACACCACAGTGATTTTAAGTGTTCTTCATATTTACTTCAAGAGCATTTCAGGATCAGACTAAGAGTAAAAATTTTTGTAATAAATAACATGAAAAGCCAAACGTGAAATGAGTATAATAGAGACAACACATAAAAGGGATACAAAGCTAAATTTTTTGTAACATTGTGATGGACTTTTTGGATTTGGAAAAGGATATGTACACAGAATCCATTTGTAAGTATAAATCTAATACAAAGATCTGCTTACTTTCATTCTATCTTTGTAGAAGTTCATTGAGTTCTATAGAGTTTTCTATAGAGTCTGATTCTGAAGAATATTAGTGTGTAATGTAATTTATTTGCAAATTTTTATGATACAGTTTAGAATTTTATTTTTCAAGTGTGTATGAATGAATAATACATCTTTAAATTTCTGAGATTATTTAAGGAGGCCAGTCAACATTCTTAATAGGAATGTATTCCAAAAAGAAATATGAAGAAAATAGGGAATAATAGAAAAAACAGCATTTTATAATACCACTGAATCAATCTTTTGACCGATAAAAATATCATGTTGTCTGAAGGCAGATATGTTATACTCTTCTCTCTCTTGGCTACCTGAGTGCTCTATGGCTTATGCTGAGTCCATTTGATGAACTGAAATAATACTGTAGTTGGCTCCAGCCTTGCATACCTCTACTGATTTGCATGTAGCCAAAGCACAGCCCACCTCTGTGAAGATTTCATGAAAGGATGTTTATACTATGTGCAGAAGCCATTCTCAGTGAGGATACAGCATCAACATGAGTGTTCTCCCTGAACTCCTAGCACTGCTTCTGCTCTGGTTTTCACGTAAGTCAGACAGAAGTGGAGCACATTGTGGTGAATGTTGCTTTGCTATTTATGGAAATTATCTTACTATATGTTTAATATTTTCTGTCTGTTGTACCTATTCAACCTCAGGTATGAGATGTGATATCCAGATGAACCAGACTCCATCCACTCTATCTGTATCTATTGGAGAACGAGTAATTATCAGCTGCCATGCCAGTGAGATCATTAATACTTGGTTATCCTGGCACCAGTAGAAACCAGGGAATGCTCCACAACTACTCATCTATAAGGAATCCAACTTGCATACTGGGTTTCCATCAAGGTTCAGTGGCAGTGGATCTGGGACAGATTACTCTCTCATCAGCAGCAGCCTCCAGCCTGAAGACATTGCTACTTACTACTGTGTACAGGCTAAGAGTCTTCCTCCCACAGTGATACAAGTGATAACACAAACCTAATGGGTCAACATTGTAAGTCAGTTGTCACATGTAGTGTCTGCACCTATTAATGTTTATAATACCCTCCTGGGTTTATAAACCATTTTGACGGTTATGGGAAACTGTCAGTGTGGTCTGTCTCCTTTCAAGCCCAAGATCACAGGGGTGACAAAATATGTCACAATTTACTTAAGAGTACTTTATTTTCTGGTTGGCTAATCCTAACTGTGTACTTTATTTTCTGGTTGGCTAATCCTAACTGTGCTGGTTTTTGCAATTCATACAGTTGAAAAAAAAAAACAAAAAACTTCTAAGTGTACTTCAAGATTGGCTATTTTTAATTCAGGGAACTCATATCTGCATAATAGCAACATCGTGGCTTGTGGATTTATATTGTATTCTGTGATATCTCTTGAAACTTACATTTCATGTAGCTGACATTAGCTTGGGATAGTGTTATGGTATGTTCGAGAAATCTCAGTTGTGTGTGTGTGCAAGGTGGAAGAGGTAGTTCATGAGCACAGAACTTGGGTATATGTTATCTTTGGCTATTTCAAACCTATTTCTTTCAGATCCACATGGTTTAAATGGAGCTACTTAAAGTGCCTTCCCTGTCAATAAGGCCCCAAAACTGAAAAGATTGTTCAAATTATATCTGTGCTGCTTAAGTCATTTCTGCGAAGTATTTTCATAATGGCAAAGTAAAGGTTATGAACAGTAAGGAATTAATATTTTTGATTATTTAAAGAAAGTTAATTTTATAAGTTCAGTATTCTTAATGCTCATTCACAGTATATCTGACCAAACCATGATTTCTGTTGACAAATAAGTTGATGAATGAGTCTTAATATTCTTTGTTCCATAAAACAGTACACTGTAATTTTTCAGCTCCTAAAATATCACCGCATGGAGATTTATACAAATGATTAAAGTTTCCATTAAATATAACACGGTAGAAAATGAGGACATTATACAAAAACACAATGTGGAAATATTATTTGGAAGTACTGGTAGTCAAAGAGTTGGCAGTAGATAATATTTTTATAAGTAAGCATCCATATGAAGTAATACAGTGAGTAGAAAAGAAAGAATGACATTGACTATGTAACAGTCTTATTCATAGTTTCCTTTCTTAATATGCAAATAAGCCAAATTTCAATCAAGAAGGCAAAGTGCTAATTCTCTTTCTAAATAGCTGCCTGGTTACAGAGATTAAAATCCGTTCATTGATTGACAATTTTGAACAACAATTTGTTTTTCTAATATAATTTCCAATAATGTTGTTTAATTCAGGATATTTAATGAAATTTGAGAATCTAATTAGGAGAGAACAGTAGGGACTTGCAACAATAAGCAAGTTATGTGAATAGATATAAAGAGTGTATTACCACCTTGGTCATTCCATTGTGCCATAGGAACAAGTTTCTAGAGCACATGTTCAGTCATTTTGTGTTTTAATTGCCCGATGAGCCCTGTTTTCTAGAGAATATACAGACCTACCTTAATTATAGCACTCTATTTTCTAACTATTAGATACTACGTTATAATAACCCATTAAAGGATATAATGCAGATGCCACATTTCTGTGTTAGAGTGCATTTTCATGTATAACGTATCTTCATTTTGATGATGGTAGACCAAGCCGATTGTGCAATGCAGATACCTAATGCACAATGACCTATATGCGGATGAGCAGAATATAAGTTTCTGTGCTATGGAAGCACAAGACAATGACACAGAGTTAGGCTCTCGACTACTAAAACTTGAGAGTGTCCTGTTATGCCAGGTTTCATGTGAAAATATTCCCAGGCAACAGAGGCTACAGAAGTTCAGGCACACTGACAGAAATCCAGTTTCACACTTCTGTTATTACAAGTGACTTATGTTCTGACTTGCCCCATAATGGGACAGTTACTCCAATAGTGGCCAGAGGAGACAGGTAAAACACCTTCAGATCCCAGGTTCATGATGATGAGGGTGCAATCTGGCCACTGTTTCTGAACCTCAATGAGACTGTTGACTTTTGCATAATTAAAACAATGTAGAGCTATATATAAAGCACAACTGCTTGATTGTTGAAATACTGTCAGGGACTATTATCCTTGATTCCTGATGAAAGGACACCCATTGTATGGAAAATAGTCATATTGATTGCCAGAGTGGCTGAACAAGTTTGCATTGAACTGCCTGAGGATCCAGCTATACCTCTCTTGGGCATATACCAAAAAGAAGCCCCAACATATAAAAAAGACACGTGCTCCACTATGTTCATCGCAGCCTTATTTATAATAGCCAGAAGCTGGAAAGAACCCAGATGCCCTTAAACAGAGGAATGGATACAGAAAATGTGGTACATCTACACAATGGAATATTACTCAGCTATCAAAAACAACGACTTTATGAAATTCGTAGGCAAATGGTTGGAACTGGAAAATATCATCCTGAGTGAGCTAACCCAATCACAGAAAGACATACATGGTATGCACTCATTGATAAGTGGCTATTAGCCCAAATGCTTGAATTACCCTAGATGCCTAGAACAAGTGAAACTCAAGACGGATGATCAAAATGTGAATGCTTCACTCCTTCTTTAAAAGGGGAACAAGAATACCCTTGGCAGGGAAGAGAGAGGCAAAGATTAAAACAGAGACTGAAGGGACACCCAATCAGAGCCTGCCCCACATGTGGCCTATATATATACAGCCACCCAATTAGACAAGATCGATGAAGCAAAGAAGTGCAGAAGTGTAGATCGCTCCTGAGAGACACAGCCAGAATACAGCAAATACAGAGGCGAATGCCAGCAGCAAACCACTGAACTGAGAATAGGACCCCCGTTGAAGGAATCAGAGAAAGAACTGGAAGAACTTGAAGGGGCTCGAGACCCCATATGTACAACAATGCCAAGCATCCAGAGCTTCCAGGGACTAAGCCACTACTTAAAGACTATACATGGACTGACCCTGGACTCTGACCTCATAGGTAGCAATGAATATCCTAGTAAGAGCACCAGTGGAAGGGGAAGCCCTGGGTCCTGCTAAGACTGAACCCCAGTGAATTAGACTGTTGGGGTGAGGGTGGTAATGGGGGAGGGGTGGGGAGGGGAACACCCCCATAAGGAAGGGGAGGGGGGGGGATGTTGCTGAAACCGGAAAGGGAATAACACTCGAAATGTATATAAGAAATATTCAAGTTAATAAAAAAAAAAAAAGAAAGGAAGGAAGAAAAAAAAAACTAAATCGAAATTCATTCAATTGAAAATTTTCTGAAAAGCAAAGAACACTATCAGTAGGACAAAACAGCAATCTACAGGTTGGGAAAGGATATTCACCAACCTGACATCCAACACAGAATGTCCAAAAAATATAAAGAACTAAAGATATTGACACCAATAAACCAAATTACCCAATTTAAATCTTGGGCACAGAGCTAAAAAGAATTCTCAACAGAGGAATCCTGAATAGTTGAAAAGCATTTAATGAAATGGTCAGAGTTCTTAGTCATCAAGGAAATGCAAATGAAAGTAACCCTGATATTTCATCTTGCACTCGCCAGAATGGCTAAGATCAAAAACTTAAGTGACAGTTTATGTAGGTTAGGATGTGAAGCCACAGGAGTACTCCATTACTACACGTGTTTATTTATAGCTTTAAAAAAAGAATTGGTGCTAAAATAAAAAATTACAGGTAAAATTATTTTACCAAACACATAAACATTTCTAATGGATTTACTTAAATGGAAGGGCAGTTATTAATTGTAAAATATGCAGCAGTCTTATATTATAGAAGACTAATAAGGTTTTAAAATCCACTAGTCCCTTCAAACGGGTGCTTGGATAGAGTAAAATTTACATAAAGACAAGAATTCAAAAAGGACACTAAAAGCATCAAATCCTAATACTGATGTTTGTAAATAGGTCTTGAGACCACATACACTTCAAATCTTTGACGTGCAACTAAGATCCGATTTCAAAATGAACAATAGAGTTTTGTCTGTCTTAAGCTTCAACATTGCATACCTCTACTTTGTATCTCCCTGAGAATATCACTTAGATTCCTCAGGTAAAATGACGGCAAGAGTTCATGAAGTCTACAGAGATTAAGTAATGTTTGTACTGCTGAAGCATACAGAGTACAGAGGAACCTCATGGGACTCTCATGCCCAAACCATGCAAACTCTTCAAAGTCTGACTACATCTGAGACATTATGTCAGTAGTGGAACCAAAAGAACAGCTGTGAAAACCCACACTCACACATCTGCATCTCTGGGTGGTTTATGTTATGGTTTGTATCACCGTGGGGCAAACTATTATGCTGCAAGCAGAAATATGTGGCAAAATCTTCAGGCTGCAGGCTGCTGATGGTGAGTGTGTAATCTGTACCAGATCAACTGCCACTGAACCTTGATGGGATGCCTGTCTGCAAACTGTTTGCATTATATATCAAGCGTTTGGGAGCTTCTCCAAGCTTTTGCTGATACCAGTCTAAGTACTTGTTAATATTCTGACTTGCTTTGCAGTTGAGAGTGACTCTGTCTCCCACAGATGCTGACAGGAGTGAAGGAGACTGGGTCATCTGGATGTCACATCTCATGGCTGATATTGGAAATACACATCAAACACATACTGTTAATAACATGAAAAACATAACTTTTCAAAGTACCAGGTACACTTCTGAAAGTGTTTTTGATATTGTCCATCTTACCTGGGACCCAAAGCAGCAGCAGCCCTAAGAGTTGAAGTGCAGCCATCATGACTGGCCTGTGTCCTGTCTGGGACTGAATACCAAAGCATGCAGATTGTCTAATAAGAAGACCTACTTAAGTGGACTGTGTTCCTCAGATATGCAAATCATGTGGTGTGGCACAGCTGCATGGCTGACTTGCCTCTGTAATTTAATAAAGACATGATGTCTCTGCCATACTCAGAAGGAAAGTTGGGATGCATAGATTTTTCTGACAGGAAATGTGATTATTTCTCTTGAGAAAGAGAAGAACAGTGTCAGCCCAGGCTCCTGTAAAGAGTGTATTTTGCTCATTAAAATTTTCTGCCATGCTTTCCTCAAGAGAGCTCCACCTCATACAGTAACTGTTCGCTATGACACAATCCTATACCAGAAAAGATCTAGAAAACAGTACATAGGCCCCTTTTATATATGCCTGGAAAAACTATTGGAAACACATTGTCTTCCCTTTTGCTCCCCTCCCCTGATCCTCTTAATATGAAGTAGGAAACATACAGAAAAAGCAAAAACTCAATACACGATGAACAGGAAAACAAAAAAAAAATTCTGATGCTTAAGTAACAGGACCAACATTCACTAAACTCTCATCTATATAAAGTTGATGTGACTGTCTGCATTCATGACTCTTCTGAATTATGCATTACTGGTTCCCATCTTGTGGGTGATCTTTCTCTGATGATGTCTCAGATCATTACTCCTATCATCTCTCATAGGTTTTGACCCTAAACATTATCACAAGCAGCAGCCCTTACTCTGCTATGTGGTCATTCAGTCTTTAAATGTTTCATGGTCCTTAAAAATCATAAACATATTTTCACTTCCTTCTGTTTTTATATATTTAATAAACAAAACTTTATTTGATTCATATCAACATAGTTTGCATATTACATAAAATATAATCAGGACTAGAGATAGTTTTAAACAAAAACTTGGTAGAATTTCTGATTAGAGATATATACACTAACATCCCCTCCATGTTTTCGAAGTGAGTCAGTGAAACTAATTTTTTTCCAGTGACTGCTGATGTCTAATGCCTCAAAGGAGTAACAGACATTGAATGTTAGGGAAGGGATATACAGTAGTTGTTACATTAATACACACACATTTAAATTCATATACCATAATATTGTATTTCTGACCTAAGCATAGTATACAGTTATTTCCAAACTTTCAAATGTGAAAAGATAAAATAACAGTACTCCTTACAGCAATTTATCTTGCCCTTTGGATTCTATAGACTACAATTTGCTTCAGACTCCATGACCATAGAACAAATGATACAGGGAAGACTGAGTGGCTTGAAGATTGAATGGTTGATGAAAGCCCCATGTTGTCTATCATGCCCATTAAACACACAGAAGAGAGGAAACAGCTCCCTGAAAATATAAAAAGAGATCAGTGGGGGTTGGGGATTTAGCTCAGTGGTAGAGGGCTTGCCTAGGAAGCGCGAGGCCCTGGGTTCGGTCCCCAGCTCCGGGAAAAAAAAAAAAAAAAGAGATCAGTGACGGACCTATGTTCACATAGAGGCTAGACTAATCCCCAGAGTGTCCTTTCTTCACTGTAAGCCATATCTTTATTTCTACATAATTAAGGAAGCTGGGCCATACAAGTACCTTCAGTGAAGCCACTTAGAGGATGCGGCTCCAGGCAAACAAAACACTGATGTGCACATATGGAAGCTTCTGCTTGGAATCCTCAATAGGCCTTGTAGAATTTGTTATTTCTCTGATATGAAGGTGAAGATCCTTGATCCTTTTTCTCCTGCAGCTCTCAGTGACTGCGCTTCTAGTATAGATTTAAAAGAAACAAGACTCGATAGGAAGAATCTGTAGCACTGGATATATTTATACTATCATCAGGTATGTGGTAAATACAGATTCCTTTTGGTTAACATATGTAAAATTAAATACATCTCTATAGAATATAAAAAATAAACTGTATACATTTGTTGAACAGAAAAACTTTTTTGTCAAACATATGGTTTACTGAATAAAAGCACTTGTTGCTTTAGAGAAGATTTATTTTTGTTTTCTAGTGCCCTAAAATGGCTAAAAACATTGATAATTCTAGATCTACAGTACTTGATGGCCACTTCTAACTACCAGTAACAACAGATATGGACTTGTCTCACCAGCATACATGCATCCAGGACACACATACACATAAACAGAAAATAAAGTAGAGCCAACCAGGGTAGAATACCAGAGGAAAGGGAGACAAGTCAGAATGTGGTGTGATAAGATCACTATTGATTATTGATTAGTGATTAGAAAACAGGTTGTTCTTTCACCAAAATTGTTTTTTAACATTAGAATGAAGGAACGTTGGTATAATATGCAGGAGGGGATGAAGGAAGAGGTGAATAGTGCCATGGGTTGATCCTCCACCCATTGCCTATATGGGAAGAAATAGAATGCAAGACAGTGTTTGGCAAGTGAAGAATGTAAAATGGAAAAGAATATATCTTTAGTTCCACAGTGAAGAAAAGTACAGAAAGCCTTATGATACCCACCAGATGAAGTTTAGACCTTTTGAACAGAGAAACATTCCAGGATCTAATGCAGAAAAGCTGGAAGTTAAGAGTCTGAGTAATAAACCTGGAACATGGCAAATTAATAGATATATAGTGTCAAGCTAGATCAGTCCAATGGGAAGAGGCAGCTAAACTGTTCAGAAGAACACAAAAACCACACCCTCTACTGCTTCACTGAAACATCTACTTGCTCAATACTGGACAATCATACTTATTAAAAATTCTTTCAGTGATGCATAAAGTCCTGTACAAGGTTGAGCAGGCTGCAGAAAAGGTTGCCACCTCCTGGCCATGGATCTTTTTTACAGGAGTCTTCAGTCATGCTCTTCTATTTAAAGATAGAATATTTCACAATTTCAAATTACGCCAGACCATGGACTTCACACATTTAAGGGAGAACCATAGTTTAGTAGAAGGAGTTGCTGAGGCAAAGACCCCCTGACTCATAACGTGAGAAAGAGCTTTTTGTTCCAATGGAGAGCACTATGAACAGGTTAGTAAATGTGCTGTATAATAATATTAACAATAATAACTTGACAAGTCTTAAGGTTTTTTTTCTGTAAGAATAAAGAGCCATCCCATATTCTCCACCTCTGAAGTAGTCAAGAACCCAAGATGACAAGGAGCATCCATGCTGAGTAGGTGAAAGGCTTACAAACTGATCATTGCATCTGCTGGCACTAAAAAGGGAAGTTCTCCTGGTTTAGTCTCCATAAAAACTTTTAGCTGAAATGACGGCTGGTTTTTTGCATGAATTTGCTAGATCGCAAAAGTGAACAAAGATTTGTACCCCGAGAGCCTAAGAGATTCAACATTAGCACATATATTGTGTTCAATGCCTCAATTAATAGCTTACAGCTTTAATTATTTATTATATTTGGACAGTTAATATTAGTTAAAGAACCTATTATGTTGTATGCTTCAATATTAGTACATATATTGTTCAATAGATTTAGGGAAACCACTTTATTTTTCATTCAGTGGATAAGGTACATTCCTAGGACATTCTTTAAGCCTTTTATAGTTAGATTATCATAGTTCTAGCAGATAATGGCTGGCTTGTTGTATATATTCGATATTAGTCTTCTGTCAGATGTAGGATTGATAAAGATCTTTCCAAATATGCTGCATGGTGTTTTGTCTTAATGACAGTGTCTTTTGCCTTACAGAAACTGCAATTTTATGAGGTCCCATTTGTTTACTTTTGATCTTAGAGCATAAGCCATTAGTTCTCTGTTTAGGAATTTTTCTCCAGTGCCCATGTGTTTGACACTCTTCCAAATTTCTTTGTATTTCTTTCAGTAAATGTGGATTTTTGGGGAGGTCCTTCATCCACTTGTACTTCATCTTTGTACAAAACAATCAGAATGGATTGACTTGCATGCTGACCACAAGTTGAACCAGCATCATGTGTTGAAAATACTATCATTTTTCCACTGGATGGTTTTAGTTCCTTTGTCAAACATCAAGTTGCCATAGATGTGTAGCTCCTTCCTGGATCTTCAATTCTATTTCTTTGATCTACCTTCGTGCCTCTGTAGCAATAACATGCAATTTTCATCATTATTGCTCTGTTATACAGCTTGAGGTCAGCAATGGTGATTCCCCCAGAAGCTCTTTTATTGTTGAGGGTACTTTTCATTATCCTAGGTTTTTGGTATCCCAAGTGAATTTGCAACTTGCTCTTTCTAAGTGTATGAAGATTTGAGTTGGCATGTTGATGGCAATCGCATTGACTCTGTAGATTCCTTTCAGCAAGACGGCTATTTTTACTCTATTAATGCTGCCAGTCCATGAACATGGGAGTTCTTTCCATCTTCTGAGATCCTCTTCAAAATCATACTTCAGATACTTGAAAATCTTGTCATACAGTACGTCACTTGCTTGGTTACAGACACACCAAGATACTTTATATTATTTGTGACTAATGTGAAGGGTGTTATTTCCCTAATTTCTTTCTCAGCCTGTTTATACTTTGGTAGAGGAAGGCTACTGATATTTTGAGTTAATTTTATATCCAGCCACGTTGCTGAAGTTGTCTATCAGGAGTCTTAGTCAGGGTTTCTATTCCTGCACAAATATCATGACCAAAATGCAAGTTGGAGAGTAAAGAGTTGATTCAGTTTACTCTTCCATATTGCTGTTTATCATCAAAAGATCTTAGGACTGGAACTCAAGCAGGTCAGGAATTGAGAGTTGTTGCAGAGGCATGAAGGGATGCAACTTACTGTTTTGCTTCTCCTGGCATGTTCAGCTTGCTTTCTTACAGAACCTAAGAGTACCAGCCTAGGGATGGTACTATGAAAAGTCAGCTGGCATCCTGACAAATCACACCAAAGCAACATGGTTCCACAAGGATATGATTTAATGGGAGGATGAGACAAGGGAGAGAGGGACGAGAGAGAAAAGAGAAAAAGAGAGAGGGCATAAAATATCTGCCTTTTATTTGGAATATGATGCAACTACTCCTAAGGGAAAGTGGGAACTAAGCCAAGGGTACACTGGGAATGTATGACTATTGCCATGGCAACACTAATCAGGTGGTGTTGCTGCTGGAGGCAATATTAATTTCTGATACAAACATACCTCCATTTTTCTTATTATAAAACAAAGGTAAAAAAAGGGGGGGAGAGGGAAGCTGATGGTGAATGGGGAATAGGGGTGTAGTGTCTCTTATGTTACTTCCTGCTTTCTTGGGGAATCTTCAATTTTCGGGAATAGCTGACTTTCACCATCTGAGCCCACTTAGTTAACTTTTGCATCAGGTTCCTCAGTGGATTTGGCTGGCAAACCTGTAACAGTAACTAATTGATAGTTTGATTAGAAATTTTCTGTATCTGTTATTTAAATAATGTAGAGACAAGATTAATGAATCAGGGACTGAAATGTAACACCAGAAAAATGACTAGGAAAGGTGTTATGAAAGGGAGTATCCACTTCCTTATAGGGTTTTCGAAAGACCAGGCACTGGAGGTCTCACAGTCCCTAAAATTCTGTATGTGTTATTGAAGCTTCTGAATTTTATTTTTCACTATCCCAGAATGGTTGATGAAGAAACAGCATTCTCCTTGGAGGAACTGGCAAAGACCACCATCCTTAGCTGTCAGAACATTTAGCCCTCATCAGGTTTTGAAGTACCACAGCTGCCAAAGCATCAATCTGTTTCTGGACATTAAGCCTGGTTTCAGACATTTTTTGAAAACTGTTGTCAAACTTGTAAGTGAGCTTATTATATTGGGCCATAGAAGTAGTTACCTCTGCTATTCCAGTGCTACCATCTTGGCTATTCCAGCAGTGACCAGCTTAGGCATGATCTGAACTGCATTCTTATGATGGGCAACTCTGATATCTACCACAGTGATTGGCAGGAGCTCAGTTCCCTGATTACCACTATTTCATGGAAAAGGAATAACAACATGCAAACTCCTGACCAACTGGCAGGTAAACAATGATATACCTGGGTTTCATAGGGGATTGTCGTATTTTAGACTACTGGGCATTGTGGCAGAGATGGGGGATCAGGGGTTGTTGTTCTATTGCAGTCTAGGGAGCCTAGCATTCCTACAGAATATGTCCCAGAGGTTTTAAAACAGTTTGCCACACCAAAAAGCAGAAATGTATGGAATCATGAAAACATCAGAGTTAGGGCAGCTTACAAAGGGTCAGGTAAGGTTATTGCTTTGAATCACTGGAGAAGCCATAAGTGGTAATCTCCAAGGTGATGGTAAGGAGTTGGAATGCTGAGGTCAAGGTCTGGAGCAAAGGAGGAATGACAAGTTCGTGCCATTTATGAGGAGGGGTGTCAAAGACTTGGAGGAGTGTTTGATTACCTCCCCTACCTTTTCGATATCTAGAGGTTAGGAAATTGAGACATATTTCCTATGAATGTAGATGTTACTTACTGAAGACCCTGCTTGATTTTTTGGTAGCATTTACCAACAACTCCTATCTCCCACCTGGGGCCCCTTGGATCTTCTATGTAGAGAAAGAGACTCTTGTTTTGTTGGTAGAAAAGTGATTGGTTCAGATTCTAGTATGCATTCGACAAGACCAATATTGCAGAGATCCCATACTTATCGGTCATTTTTAGAATCATTTTTGTCTGGTCAAAGAGAGTAAAAAGAATTCTGACATATAAATCGGAGAACCAATACTGGAAACAGCACTTGGATTCAGGGTTATGGAGCAGTTCACCCTATTTGAAAGACTGTTAGGCAACAGAGTGCTCTTGGACCTCCCAGACTCAGGTCTATATGAGAAGCTGGTAGAGGAAACGGCATGTCTCTCTTAGTAGGTTGGCTGACTAGAAGGAGCAGAAGGGCTCCTTGGAAGCTTGAGTTTAGGCAAATGGGGTTGGGGCAAAGGAAATAAGACAACGAACTTAGCTAAAAAATCCCTTCCTAATAAGGGGACAGGGCATATTGGCACTACCGAAAAGGAATGTATGAGAGTACACTCCTAAAAATGTAGCTAAACAGTTGGGTTTAGTGAGAAGGTAAGGTTTTCCCTCTACCCCAACAGTAGGCAAACTTGAGAGAGATGTGATTCCCCAAAGCTCCATTAGGACCGAGTAAGTGGCCACAGTGTCCAAGACGAAAGAGATGGGCTGCCCACAACCCATGAGGGTTACCCAGGGCTCCATGATGGTGACGGAAGTGGTCGGGTCTAGGGAACTCTTGCCCCTTCATTTATTCATAGCCAAGCCTAAGAGATCAGCTGAGGGTTACCTGGACGTGATGTCACCCTGTCCTGCACAACATGAGGGCAATTGATTTCTCTTGATGTCACTGCGACCTGACCTCTTGGCTTTCAGGGAGTAGGGAAAGACCTTGCTCAATGACCTTGTTTACCATATTTGTAGCAGGAGCCTGGTGTTCTTAGCCTTAGAAGAACAGGAGTTCTGGTCAGTGGCTGTGTCCGGTCAGATAGCTTTTGCCAGCATATGGTTCTTTAGTCTGTAATACTTCTCTCCCATGGTACACTTTAAAGGCCAGCGCCAAAACTTCTGCCTGTGGAGTTAGGGACCCACTTTCTAGCTTTTTAAATTCGTTTTTTTATGTCAGGGTAGCTCTGGGGAAAGAAATAGGTCATCAGAAATTGCTTACCTTCTAGGATGTCAGGGTCCAAATTAGTGTATCGTAATAAAGACCTTGTAAGGCATTCTAAAAATTGCATGGGTTTTCCTCTTTTTCCTAGATTACTTCTTGCAGTTTTTCAAAATTCAGTAGTTTTAAGACTTCCCTGCTCCTAAATTCCATGGCATTCATCAGGAAGTAAATTATTAGTAAAGATCATATGTCAAGACAGGTTAGGAATGAAAAATCTTAAATAACTTTGATACGTTTTATAAATAGAGAAAAGGAATGAGAAAAGCATGCCATGTGTGAGACTGTGCCAGGACAAATTTAATCCTGTAACACTGAGCACAACAAGCTTTGGGAATGGCTAATCTGCAGAGCAAGGGGGAGATTGAGGATGTGCACACAGGCGTGCACAGCTGAGGCACTGGCAGGCAGAGCTAGGACCGATAAAATTCTTTCACCCATATAAAGTAATTTGTAGTCTGAAGGCTGATATGTTCTGCTCTTCTCTCTCGTGGATACTAACACTATAGGTGGCTCAAGCCTTGCACTCCTTTAATACTTTGCATGTGGCCAGAGCACAGCACAAGGCTGAAGATTTCACTCGAGGATTTACACCATGTGCAAAAGTCACTTTCAGTGAGGATACAGAATAAACCTGAGTGTCCTTCCTGAACTCTTAGCACTGATGCTGCTCTGGTCTTTTCAGGTGAGACATAAGTGTGGCTACCTTTATTTTTATGGAAATTATCTTGCTATGGTTAACACTGTATGCCCGTTGTGCCTCTTCTACCTCAGGTATGAGATGTGGTACTTAGGTTAACCAGTCTTTATCCACTCTATTTGTATCTCTTGGAGACTGATTAATCATCAGTTGCCAAAACGATGAGAACGTTGATACTTGGTTATTCTGGCACCAGCAGAAATCAGGGAATTCACCTCAACACTGATGTATAAGGCATGAATACTTGAATACTGGGGTCCCATTGAGGCTCTGTGGCAGTGGATCTAGGACAAATTACTCTCTCATCATCAGCAACCTGAAGCTTAATGAGATTGTGACTTACTACAATGCACAGGCTAGCAGTCTTCCTCTCACAGTGATACAAGTCATAGCAAAATGTCCTCAGGTGTCAATAGAGAATTCTGAGCTGCCTCATCTACTTTTTGATGTGCATGGACTTGCTAACATTCGTAATACCCACTCAGGCTTCAAAACTATTTTGAGAATTGGAGAAATGTATCAATGTGACCTGTCTGCTTTTAATTCTCTTCCTCTCAAGACAAAGAGAAGAGGTAAAAACAAACAAAACAAAAGAAAACAATAAAAAAACAAAAAAAAGTCTCATAATTTACCCAAGAACATTTTAATTTATGTTTGTGTAATCCTAGCTGTGGTGGTTTTTGTAATTTACACAGTAAAAAAGACCTTCTAATTGTACCTCAAATAGGCTATTTTTATTAAGGGAACTGATGACTGGTTAACAGCATCTTGATGGTCTGTTATTTTCTATTGTATTCTGCGATATCTCCTGAAGCTTGCATTTTATATGGTGGCTTCAACTTTGGATAATTTCATGGCAGTTTTAAGAAATCGCAGTGAAGAGTTTGTTAAAGTTGGAGGAGGCAATTTAGTATGTTCAGGCCCTTTTGTATATACTATCTTCGGATATTTCAAACATATCTATTTCTTTCAGACATACCATGGTATACTTGGTTTTACTCCATATCCCTTTCCAATCCTTAGGGCTCAAAAACTGAAAAGATTACTCTAATCGCATCAGATCTTTTAACCTCATTTCTTTCAAGTATTTTTATTATGGCAATGCAATGGTCTCTAACACAATAATTTACTGTTTCCTATTATTTGAAGAAGGTTAATATTAGAAATTGAGGATTCATAATTTTCATTCATGGAAAAAGTATTCAAGCCATGCTTTATCTCTACACTTATGTAGATGACTGTGTCTTCATAATCATTGCTCCATGAAACAACACCGGTGATTTTCCAGGTGCTAAAATATCAACTAATGGAGCTTTATACTAAAGAACAAGATCTGTATTTAGTATATCAGGCCTAAAAGTGATAAAATTATGAAAACACAGTGTGAGAAATAAAATATTGGAGTATCAATTGTGAGAGTGTTGAGAATTGATCATTTTTTAATGAGTAAGGGTTCTTATTGACTCACATAGTGAGTAAGAAAAAGAAGAATGATGTTGATTAGACAATAGTCTTGTTAATATTTCCATTTCTTTAATATGCAAAAAGCTGATATTCAAGGAGACAAAGTGCTAACTTCATTTTAATTAGATACTTGATTACATACATAAAAGGCTGCTAGTTTATCAACTATTTTGAGTAATAATTTGAGTTTCTAGTATGATATTTCAATAGGACTCTTTAATTAGGAGATTTATTTTAATGAGAATTGAGACTCAAATTAAGAGAGAGCAGAATCACCCTGCAACTAAAAGCAGATTTGTGAATAGATGTAAAGATTATAGAAACAGAGTGATCATCCTATGTGGCTTTGGGAACAAGTTTTTGAAGCACATAGTCAGACACTTTGTGTTTTTATTGCTCAGAGATCCCTGGACTATAGAGAATATACAGAATCTACCTTACATATAGTAGTGCCACAGACCACCCCAGCTGGGTGTTGGGTTTCCTGGGACTTTGGTCCTTAAAGACTTGGTGAGTAAGGATTCAGCTGTGACAAACAGAAACAAACACAGATACAGTGTGAATCTGAGTGTACTTTGTGACTTTCGAACAGGGGCTTTTATACAGGAGAAACAGGTATTACAATTTTAAAAGATGTGTTCACTGAAGCAGCTACAAAGCATAATTATCACACTCACCTGGCACAAGAAAAAAAAAACATTCAGGTATTACACTATCTAAAGAGTAGGTTAAAAGAATCAATTATGAATGAAATAGATAATATCATTATCAGTTAATAGAACAAAAAATCACTTATAGAGAGTATCAAACTTCCAGTAGTGGGTATAAAAGATATTCATGGGAACTTGGATTATGACCCCTAGGTCCTGAACAAGTAAATAAATTCCCATGGGATAATTTTTATCTAACATCGACCTTCTTCCTTATTAAAGGTCCTCAAAGTTCAATTTAAAACTGTATTTTAAATCAGTGCTTTCTATACCAAAATATCAGAGCCCACCTCAATTACACATGCATAGCCACACAAGATCATATATTGTTGGGAGGGTTTTCATCAAAGTACTATTTTGTAATTATATAAATGATTATTAGGCAAATCACTAGATCTCTTGGAGAAAAGTCATGGCAAGTGACGCCATCTCAAGGGGTGGATTCTTATCCAATTTTCTGACTTAAAATCTCAGTCTATATCAGGAACACGTCATAAATACAGAAAAGGAATAGAAGAAGATAAAGCAGACAAACTGCCATGAGAACTATGGCTCAATATTTTTCTCTGACTAGAGAACTCCACAACCTATTCCAGGAGACCTTCTTCCTTGGAGTCTAATGCCCTCAGTCTGTGGAACTTGTCACACAAAATCTACTGGGGATGTGTGGCATAGTGGTTAATTTTCTGACTATCATTTACTGTCTTATAATACTCAGTTAATGGATATAATGCAGATTCTACATTTCTGTGTCAGAGTGCATTTACATGTAGAAAGTATCTTCATTTTCTTTCCGGTAGACCAAGCTGATTGTGCAATGCAGATGCTTAGTACTGATGAGCACAATATAAGTTTCTGTGCTATAGAAGCAGAAAATAATGACACAGAGTTACCCTTTCATTTCTAAAAAAAATTTGAGAGTATCCTGTTAAGCCAGGTTTCATCTGAAAATATTTTCAGGCAATAAAGGATACAGGAGTTCAGGCACAATGACAGACACCCAGCTTCACACTCCTGTTACTCCAAGTGCATTATGTTCTGACATGACCCACTATGGAAGGGTTACTCCAATAGTAGCAAGAAGAACAACGTTAAACACATTCAGACTCTAGGTTCCTGATGATGAAGGTGAATTCTGGCCACTGCCTCTAAACCTCAATTAGACTTAATCTTACAAGTCAGATGAACCATAGATCAAGAATTTTGGAGATTTTCCTGATGTCTGTTGGTTCCATCCTGACCAGCAAGCAACTGTACATTTTGTTCCTTCAAAGGTTTGGATAAAATGAGGGAGCCTGTCATATCTGGATGTCACATCTGTAAAAAGACAGTTAAGATACAAATTGAAAAATCCCTGATATGAAGTATGTTAAATGAGAAGTTACTTAAATTACCAGACATCCTTTACAGTAAAAGATAAGCAAATTCATACTGCTGTTATTCTTTAATTAAGGAAGAAGAGCAGGAACCAAAGAAAAGGATTGTCGGCCTCATGTCCATTGTGTATTCTGACAGCAACTGGTTCTTCTGAGGGTGTTCCGTTCTCAGTTCAGTGGTTTGCTGCTGGCATTCGCCTATGTATTTGCTGTATTCTGGCTGTGTCTCTTAGGAGAGATCTACATCCAGTTCCAGTAGGCCTGCATTTCTTTACTTTATCCATCTTATCTGGTTTGGTGGCTGTATAAGTATGGGCCACATGTAGGGCAGGCTCTGAATGGGTGTTCCTTCTGTCTCTGTTTTAAACTTTGCCTCCCTATTACCTGCCAAGGATATTCTTGTTCCCATTTTAAAGAAGGAATGAAGCATTCGCATTTTGCTCCTCCTTCTTGAGATTCATGTGTTCTGTGTATCTTGGGTAATTTAGGCATTTGGGCTAATATCCACTTATCAATGAGTGCATACCATGTGTGTTTTTTTTTTTTTTTTTTTTTGTGATTGGGTAACCTCACTCAGGATGATATTTTCCAGTTCTATCCATTTGCCTATGAATTTCATAAAGTCATCCTTTTTGATAGATGAGTAATATTTCATGATGTAGAAGTACCACATTTTCTGTATCTACTTTTCTGTTGAAGGGCATCTGGGTTCTTTCCCGCTTCTGGCTATTATAAGTTAAGACTGCTATGAACTTAGTGGAACATGTGTCTTTGTTATATTTTGGGGCATCTTTGGGGTATATGCCTAAGAGAGCTATTGCTGGGTCCTCTGGTAGTTCAATGTCCAATTTTCTGAGGAACCTCCCGACTGATTTCCAGAATGGTTGTACCAGTCTTCAATTGTTTTGGGAGACTTTTAATGACTGCTTCTATTTCTTTAGGCGTGATGGTGTTGTTTAACTGGTTTATCTGTTCCTGATTTAACTTAGGTACCTGGTATCTGTCTAGGAAATTGTCCATTTCCTCCAGATTTTCAAGTTTTGTTGAATATAGGCTTTTGTAGTAGGATCTGATGATTTTTTGAATTTCTTCTGATTTTGAATGATGTCTCGATTTTCATTTCTGATTTTGTTAATTTGGATACACTCTATGTGTCCTCTCATTAGTCTGGCTTATGGTTTATCTATCTTGTTGATTTTCTCAAAGAACCAGCTTTTGGTTCTGTTGATTCTTGTATAGTCCTTTTTGTTTCTACTTGGTTGATTTCAGCACTGAGTTTCAGTGAATCCTGCCTTCTTCTCCTCCTGGGTGTATTTGTTCTTTTTGTTCTAGAGCTTTTAGGTGTGCTGTCAAGCTGCTGCTCTATGCTCTCTCCTGTTTGATTTTTGAGGAACTCAGAGCTGTGAGTTTTCCTCTTAAGCACAGCTTTCATTGTGTCCCATAAGTTTGTGTATGTTGTGCCTTCATTTGCATTAAATTCTAAGAAGTCTTTATTTTCTTTCTTTATTTTTTCCTTGACCAGGTTATCATTGAGTAGAGCATTGTTCATCTTCCATGTATATGTGGGCATTCTTTCCTTACTGTTACTGAAAACCAGCTTTAGCCTGTTTTGGTCTGATAAGATGCATTTGAATATTTCTAATTTTCTGTGTCGGTTGAGGCCTGTTTTATGACCGATTATATGGTCAATTTTGGAGAAAGTACCATGAGGTGGTGAGAAAAATGTACATCCTATTGTTTTAGGATAGAATGGTGTATACTTATCTGTTAAGTCCATTTAGTTCATGACTTCTCTTAGTCTGTCTATGTCTCTGTTTAATTTCTGTTTCCATGATCTGTCCATCGATGAGAGTAGGGTGTTGAAATCTCCTACTATTATTGTGTGAGGTGCAATGTGTGCTTTGAGCTTTAGTAAGTTTTCTTTTATGTATGTAGGTGCCCTTGTATTTGGGGCATAGATATTTAGGATTGAGAGTTCATCTTGGTGGATTTTTCCTTTGATGAATATAAAGTGTCTTTCCTTATCTTTTTTGATGAATTTTAGTTGAAAATTGATTTTATTTGATATTAGAATGGCTTCTCCAGCTTGCTTCTTCTGACCATTTGCTTGGAAATTTGTTTTCCAGCCTTTTACTCTGAGGCAGTGTCTGTCTTTGTCTCTGAGGTGCTCATGGTACTTTTTAATTAGGAGATTTTTTTTTCCTGGAGCTGGGGACCGAACCCAGGGCCTTGTGTTTGCTAGACAAACACTCTACCACTGAGCCAAATCCCCAACCTCAGGAGATTTTTTAAAATGAGTATTGAGAATCAAATTAGGAGAGAGCAGTATCAACCTGCAACTATAAACAGATGTGTAAATAGATGTAAAGATTATAGAAACACAGTGACCATCCTATTTGGCTTGTAGAAAACGTATTTAAAGCACACATTCAGTCACTTTGTGTTATTATTGCTTAGAGATCCCTGGATTCTAGAGGATATAAAGAATCTACCTTAATTATAGTGGTGCCAAGGAGCACATCAGGTGGCTCTCCGGTTTCCTGGGACAATGATCCTTGAAAGCAAGGTAAGGATTCAGCAGTCAGAAACAGAAACAAACACAGAGGCAGTTTGAATGGGAATGTATTTTGCAGCTTTCAAACAGGGGGTTTTATGCAGGAAAAACAAGTATTACAATCCTAAAAGATGTGATCACTGAAGCAGCTACAAAGAATAATTATCATAATCATCTGGCACTAGATAGTACAAAATCATTCAGGTATTAAAGTTTCTTAAGAATCAAGTATGAATGAAATAGATAACATCATTATCACTTAACAGAACTAAAAATCACTTATAGTTATTAGAAGACTTCTAGGAAAGAGTTCAAAAGATCTTCATTGGCACTTGGTTACAACCCCTACGTCCTCAACAAGTTAATAAATTCCCATAGGTAATTTTTATCTAACATCTAGTTTCTGTCTTATTAAAACACCTCAAAGTTCAATTTAAAAGTGTACTTAAAAACAATGCTTTCTATACCAAAATGTCAGACCCCACCATAATTACACCGGTATAGCCATACAAGTTCATATGTTTTGAGGGTTTCCCTCAAAATAGTATTTTGTAATGAAATAAATGATTATGAAGCAAAGCACTAGATCTCTTGGAGAAAAGGTCATGGCCAGTGACCCCATCTCAAGGCAGGGTTTATCCAATTTTCTCACTTAAAATTTCAGTCTAGGGCATCAGGAACATGTCATAAATATAAAAAAAAAAGAATAAAAGAAGATAAAGCAGACAAACTGCCATACAAACTATGACTCAATATCTTTCTCTGGCTAGAGAGTTCTACAACCTGTTCCAGGAGACCTCCTCCCTTTGGAGTCTAATGCCTCAGTCTGTGGAACTTGTCACACAAAGTCTATTGGGATTTGTGTGGCATAGTGGCCAATTTTCTGACTATCAGATACTATCTTATAATAGCCAGTTAATGGATATAATGCAGATTCTACATTTCTGTGCTAGAGTGCATTTTCATGTGTAAAGTATTTTCATTATGCTTATGGTAGACAAGGGTGATGTGCAATGCAGATGCTTAGTATACAATGGCCTAAGTGATGATGAACAGAGGATAAGTGCATGTGCAATGGTAGCACAAGACAATGACTTAGGCTCTTGACTCTACTAAAACTTGAGAGTATCCTGTTAAGCCAATTTATCTGAAAACATTCTCAGGCAACAGAGGAAACAGGAGTTCAGGCACAATGACAGACATCCAGCTTCACACTCCTGTTACTCCAAGCAGATTATGTTGTGACTAGCCCTACTGTGCTAGGGTTACTCCAATATTGGCAAGAGGAACAAGATGAAACACATTCAGACTCCAGGTTCCTGATGATGAAGGTTAAATCTGTCTACTCTGTTTGAACCTCAATGAGACTGAATCTTCTAAGGCAGATGAACTGTAGATCAAGAATTTTGGAGATTTTCCTGATGTCTGTTGGTACTATCCTGACCAGCAAGCAACTGTACATTTTGTTTCCTCAAAGGTTTAGATAAAATGGTGGAGTCTGGCCTATCTAGTTGTCACCTCTTACAAAAGATAATTAAGATGCAAATCTAATAATCCACATATAACAGAGATTAAATGAGAAGTTACTTAAACTATCAGACATCCCTCAAATTAAAGGATAAGCAAATTCATATTGTTGTTATTCTTTAATTAAGGAAAAGCAGCAGAAACCCAAGAAACAGAGTGTGGGCCTCCTGTCCATTCTGTATTCTGACAGCAACTGATTCTTCTGAGGGTGTGAGTCCCCTGTGAAGAAGTCCTCATGGCTCAGGACTGGGCTAGGTCATATGCAAATCAGGAGCACTTTGTCAAGTCTGAGAACAGCTACATATTGGATAACTTCAATAACTCACCCTGAAGAAGCATCTGCAGGTGTCTCAGAATAGAATTTTGATGCATAATTTTCTACAAAATGCAAAAATTTATCTTGAGCTCTGCAAGTAGCATGGGATTTTGAAGAACTCTGGATAATGCTTTCCATGCTACTATCTCATTAAGACCTAGTCATCTACTACAGCACAATCTCAAATGTACAAGCAAGTTCGCAAGCTCTTTTCATTGCTGAATCATTATCTTCTTTGCTCTATTCCCTGTAATGCACAGTATGGTGTACATGCGCAATAAAAACAAACACAACCATGATAGAATTTTTATTTCATATCAGTGAAAAAAATGGGCTCAGGTTTCCACATTTTATCCCACCACACAAGCATTGCCTCCTTGTGACATACAAACTATCCAACTATCATTTCTCCTGATGTAGATAACATTTCCTCTTCTGTAGTTTTCTGCCCTATTCAGCCAGAGTGAATTGATGGATACTGTGTTTATCAGGCTTGGCTCAAGAGCATATTCATTTACTTCTTCCTAATATCAGTTTGATATTCCCTCTTTTCACTGACTCATATTATTATCCCTGTTTTCCTTTTTTGAACATAGGAAAAGTATCCAGTCTTGTGAAAATATTTGCTGAGTCTTGGGGAGGAAAATTCCAAAAGCACAGAAAGTATCTGTCCCTAGTGGACCTTCAATCTGCATATGGTCTTCTGCCTTGTTTTCATGCTTCCCTGAGATATAATCTATAGTATGTGTCAGACAATTTTCTTTAAATTAATTTGCCATCAGTAAGTTTTCATGGAGCTGATATGTTAACATTTAATATTTGCTCACAAACATTTAATCAAGCGTTGTCTAATCTTTTGTTTCTAATCAGGATTTTCTGACCTCAAACAGTCAGGCTTGATCACCTCCTTCTTTATTGAATCTGTGTATAAAATGTATACCAGAATCTAAAGTAAACTATGTGCAGCATTGCAGTTAGTTGTTCTGATGCTACTTGTATTTCAGTGGTGATATTGAACCCAAAATCTGGTTACTGCAAGGAGGAGATAGTCTGCAGGTAGATGCTAAGTGACTCTGACGCCAAATTATTTCTGATAGTTAAATAAAGATGCCATCACTCAATACCTAGGCAGAAAAGGCATAGGTGAGCTTGAGGTATCCAGGGCTGGAAGTTGGAGAGAGTTACCAGGGAGAAGAGGAAGAAGTCCCCTGGCTTAGAAATAAAGACAATGTGACCCTGAGGGATGGCCAATTAAGAGCAGCCCATTGGAAGCAGAGTATGTAATAACTCAGATTTATTGATAGGAAAGTAGTTTCTAAAAACATAGAGGGTAGGCATCTGTCAAGCTTTTGTGGTGTTTAATGCTTTTTGTAAATACAAAGGCTGTGTGTGCTTTTTATTCCAAAGGTTCAGAAGCTGGGTAGAAACCACAGGGATTTAATACTTTCTACAATACAGCATTAGGCTCTGGTCTACCTCATTCCTTTTGGCTCCTTTCATTCCCAGGTAATCTCCTGCTTTCACAAGAGAAAATTCACAAGTGGCATGTAAAAAAAGACTTTGAGACCCTCAAATGAAAGATTAGAGACACCCCTGCAGAAGGAGGTAAGAAAGAACAATGTGGCAAAAATTGGGTAAGGCAGTACTTCTTGCTGACTAGTGCTTCATTAAAAAAAAATGTAGAACTCCTGTATTTAGTGCACATCTGCTAGATTGCTGCAATATAATATTGACAGTGACTATAATTGGATCCTGATGAAGGGACAGTCATTGTTGGGGTTGGGGAGAAAATGAAGCAGAATATCCAAATTCATCAGCCACGTGCAAAAAATTCTAATATAATTTGGGTCACATGGGCATGGTATCAGTTGTTATCAATATGATATAGGATGAGTGTGAGCGCCAGAATTCTGAGGACTAAGAGACAGCTTCCTTACATGAGTACGAATTAGACAATGAAGCATTAAAAGAAGTAAAATTAGCAAAAGATGGGGTTTGTGGAGTATGGACAACATGTGAACAGAAGCTGAAATTTTACACATGGAACCTAAGGCTCCTCCTCTTCCACCAAATTCAGGGTCTTATTCTCTCACAGTTCACCCAGATTGGGAAGATTTTTATCATAAATTCAAAGATGAATTCTCTACCTCATGGAGGTTTAATCTCCTGTTTAACTGAAGATGACACACACCCTTTGTGAGTGTGTGTGTGTGTGTGTGTGTGTATGTGTGTGTGTGTGTGTGAGCACACACGTGTCTGTGTATGTGTTTGGGTGTGTGTTTTAAAAGCCTTTAAAGATAAAAAAATATATGAAATTATCTTTTTGTTGAAAAATCTGTACATAAAGTTGTTCCATTATTTGTTTGTATGTTGTTTGTTCATTTATTTATTTATTTATTTATTTATTCACTTTCTATCCAAATCACCGCCCCCTGTTGTGGTCACATGACACAAAGTCCCCTTCTCATTCACTTCTGAGAGTGCAAATTCCCCTCTTTCCCCACTTTTCACCCTATCCTCATGCATTGTATCTCTGCAGATGTACGAATATCCTTTCCAATGATACCAGACAAAGCAGCACAGTAAGGGAATGGAATCCACAAGTTGGCATCAGTTTAGGGATAGCCTCCAGTTCAGTTGTTGGGGAAACTGCATGTAGATTAAGCTAGACATCTGCTGCATGTGTGCAGGGGCCTTGGGTTCCACCCATGGAGGCTTTGGTTAGTGGTTCAGTCTCTGAGAGCCCCCCAAGATTCTAGATTATTTTACTCTGTCGGTCTTCTTGTGGAGTTCTTATGACTTCCCTGAAGGTCACTCAATCCTTCCCCAATCTCTTTCAAAAGTCTCCCTGTGCTATGTTCAATGTTTGGCTGAGACTCTCTGCATCTGCTTTTGTCTGCTGCTGCTGCTGGGTGGAGCCTCTCAAAAAGCAGTAATGCTAGGCTCTTGTCATGCCTGTTCTTTTGAGTCTGGTTTACCTCACTCAGGAAAATATTTTCTAGTTCCATTCATTTGCCTTCACAATTCCTGATATCCTTGTGTTTAATACCTGGTTAGTATTCCGTTGCATAAATGAACAACAGTTTCTGTATCCATTCTTTGGTTGAGTGACATCTGATTGTTTCCAGATTCTGTCTATTACAAATAAAGCTTCTATGAACATAGTGCAGCACATGTCCCAGTGGTATGGTGGATCATATTTTGGGTGCATGCCCAGGAATGGTGTAAATGGATCTTCAGGTGGAACTCTTCCCAATTTTATGGAAAATATCCATATTAATTACCAGAATGGTTGGACAAGTTTGCACTAAATGGAAATTCATTCGACTGAAAACCTTCTGTAAATCAAAGAACTCTGTCAATAGGACAGAACAGCAGCCTACAGGTTAGGAAATGATCTTCACCAACCTGACAGCAATCACTGAATTGCCAAAAAACATAAAGTTATTGACACCAATAAACCAAATAACCTATTTAAATCTTTGACACAGAGATAAGAAGAATTCTCAACAAGGGAATCCTGAATAGCTGAAAAGCATTTAAAGAAATGGTCAGAGTCCTCAGTCATCAGGGAAATGCAAATGAAGCAACATTGATGTTTCATCTTGCACTCACCAGAATGGCTAAGATCAAAAGCTTAAGTGAGAGCTCATGCTGTTTAGGATGTAAAGCAAGAGGAGTATTCTTCTAGTACACATGTTTATTAAAAGCTTTAAACAAAGACTTGGTGCTAAAATAAAATAAAAAAAAATTACAAATAAATATTATTTCACCAAACACATAAATTTCTAATGAATCTACTCAAATGGAAGAGCAATTATTAATTGTGAAATATGGAACCAGTCTTATATTACAGAGGACAAATATGGTTGTAAAATTCTCTAGTGACAACAGGCAGGTACTTAGAGTAAAATTTACAAAAAGGCAAGAATTCATAAACACCATTGGGAGCATCAATACCATAATACTGATCCTTGGGAACAGGTCTTGAGACCACACACTTACACTTCAAATCTTTGACATGAAACTTAGATATAATTTCAAAATGAATAGCACATTTCTGTCTGTCTTAAGCTTCAACATTGCATATGTCTACTTTGCACCTTCCAAAAGCCATTTAATAGCTTTTCAGGAGACTCCAATTGAGTTTTTAACACCAAACATTGTTTGGATCATCTACGTTGACTTTTTGCTTTATTACAATTCCATCTGAGAATAGCACATAGATTCCTCAGATAAAATGACCACAATAGTTCATGAAGTCTACAGAGAATAAGTAATGTTTGTACTACTGAAGCATATGCAGTACAGAGCAATCTCATGGGCCTCTGATGCCCAAACCATTCAAATTCTTCAAAGCCTGGCTACATCTGAGACATTATGTCAGTAATAGAAAGAACCAAAAGAACAGCTGTGAAAACCCAACCTCACACATCTGCATCTCTGGGTGGTTTATGTTATGGTTTGTATCACTGTGGGGCCAACTGTTATACTGCTGGCAGAAATATATGGCAACATCTTCAGGCTGCAGGCTGCTGATGGCGAGTGTGTAATCTGTACCAGATCCACTGCCACTGAACCTTGACGGGATGCCCGTTTGCAAACTCTTTGCATTATATATCAGGAGTTTGGGAGCTTCTCCAAGCTTTTGCTGATACCAGGCTAAGTTGTTGTAAATACTCTGACTTGCTTTGCAGCTGAGAGTGACTCTGTCTCCCACAGATGCTGACAGGAGTGAAGGAGACTGGGTCATCTGGATGTCACATCTCATGGCTGATATTGGAAATACACATCAAATACAAACTGTTAACAACATGAAAAACATAACTTTTCAAAGTACCAGGATATGGTCCATCTTACCTGGGAGGCAGAACAGCAAAAACCCTAAAAGTTGAATTGGAGCCATCTTGACTGTCCTGTGTCCTGTCTGTGAATGAATACAAAAGTGTCCAGATTGTCTAATAAGAAGGCATAGTTCAGTGGGCTGTGTTCTAAAATATGCAAATTATCTGCAGTCTGGCACAGCTGCATGGCTGTTTTGGTTCTTTAATTTAATGAGGACCTGATGTCTCTGCCATTCTCAGAACTCAGGTTGGGATGCATAGATTTTTCTGACAGGAAGTGTGTTTATTTCTCTTCAGAAGGAGAAGAACAATGTCAGGCCAGGTTCCTGTAAAGAGTGTATTATGTTCATTAAAATTTTCTGCCATGCTTTCCTCAAGAGAGCTCCAACTCATAAGGGAATTTTTCACTATGACACAGACCTGACCTGAAAAGACCTGGAAAACAATACAGAGGCCCCTTTTATAGGTGCCTGGCAATACTATTGGAAACAGTGTCTTCTTTTTGTTCCCCATCCCTGGTCCTCTTAATATGAAGTTTTGCAAAAGCAAAAACTCAATACACAGTGAACAAGACAACATAAAAATGTGATTCCTAAATGGCAGGACCTGCATTCACTTAATTGTCATCTACATAAACTGATGTGACTGAATGCATTGATGCTTCCCACCTGGTGTCTGATCTTTCTCTGAGGTCATGGTCACTCAGATCATTATTCCTATTCTTTCTCATAGGTTTTGACCCTAAGCGATACCCAAGCAGATGCCCTTTCTCTACTATGTGGTCATTCAGATTCTTAAAAAATTAAACATTCTTTTCACTTCTTTCTGTTTTTATAACTTTAAGAAACAAAACTTTATTTTATTCATATCAACATACTTTGCATAGTACAAGGATTAGAGATAGTTTTAAACAAAAAAAAAAACTTGGTAGAATTTCTCAGGAGAGATATTATCTACAGTAACACCTACTCTAAGTTTTATAAGTGGGTCAGTGAAACAAATGTTTGTTAGTTTGCTTTCTAGTCAGTGATGATATCTAATATCTCAAAGAAGTAATAAACATTGAATGCCTATGGAAGGGATGAACAGTAGTTATTATATCAATACCCACACATATAAATTCATGTACCAAAATATTTTATTCCAGTTCTAAGCATAGTATATATTTATTTGTGAATCTTTAAAATGTGGAAACATAAAGTAACAGTTCTCCCTATACCAATTCATATTGCCCTTTTTTTTCTGTAGACTTCATTTTGCTTCAGACTCCATGGCCACAGAACAAATGACAGAGGGAAGACTTAGTTTGTTGAAGATTGAAGAGTTGATGAAAGCCCCATGTTGTCTATCATACCCATTTCACACACAGAAGAGAATAATCAGCTCCCTGAAAATATAAAAAGAGAGCAATGAGTGATCTGTGTTCACATAGGGGATAGACTCTTCCCCAGAGTATGCTTTGTTCACTGTAAGCCACATCCTTATTTCTGCATAAGCAGGGAAGTTGGGCCACACAAGTACCTTCAGTGAAGCCAGGTAGAACATGTGGCTGCAGGCAAACAGAACACTGATCTGGACACCAAGAAGCCTCTACTTGGAGTCCTCAAGAGGACATGTAGAATTTGCTTTTTCTCTGCTATGAAGGTAAAGATCCTTGATCTTTTTTCTCCTGCTGCTCTCAGTAACTGAGAGTCTATTATAGGTTTAAAAGTAACACGACTAAATAGGAAGAATCTATAGCACTAGATATATTTTTATTATCATCAAGTGTGTGGTAAATACAAATTCTTTTTGATCTACATATGTAAAATTAAATATAACTTTATGGAATGTGATGAATAAAGTATATAAATTTTTGAATAGTACATATATTTTATTAAAAGAAATGGTTCAGTGAATAAAAACACTTTTTATATGGAGAGGACTATTGCCGAAATGGGATTAACAACTATTTAACATTCTAGTTCCAGAGGATTTGGTGGCCTCTTATTTTTACCAGTAGCACCAGATATATACTTGTTTTAATGTGTATATTCATTCAGAACATGCAAACAAGTAAACAGAAAATAAAGTAAAACATACCATTGTAGAATAACAGAGGTAAGAGGGACAGGTAAGAATGTGGCATGATAAAATCACTACTAATTATTGAGTATTACTGGCTAGAAAGCAGGTTGATCTTTCACCAAAATTATTTTTACCACTAGCATGAAGGAGAGTAGGCATAATATGCAGGAGAGGATGAAGGAAGAGACAAATAATGCCATGGCTTGATCCTCCACACATTGCCTGTGTGGGAAGAAATAGATTGTAAGACAGTGTTTGACAGGTGAAGAATGTAAAATGGAAAAGAATATATCTTTAAAAGAAAATCCAACAGTGAACGTGCAGAAATCCTGAATAAGAGATAGTGCCCACAAGAGGAACATTAAACTCTTTGAACAGAAAAAAAGTTCAGCATGTAATGGAGAAAAACTAGAAATTAAGGGTCTGAATAATAGACCTGGCACCTGGAAAAATAATAGATATATAGGGTCAAGGTAAATCAACCCAATGGGAGAGGCAGCTACGCTGTTCAGAAGAATACAAGAGCCACTTGCTTCACTGAAGCTTCTACTTGCCCAATAATATATGATCATTCTTATCAAAAACTCTTTCACTGATGCATAATGTACTGTACAAGATATAGCATGACATACAAAACAAATGGTTGCTACCTACTGACCATGGTTCTTTTGTACAGGAGTCCTAGTGCATGCTCTTCTTTTTAATTGTGAAACTCTTTTACAATTTCATATCAGGCAAGACCATGAACTTTACTCAAATAAGGGAGAACCATGCTTGAGCAGAAGGAGTTACTGAAGCAAAGACTCCCTGACCCATCATATAAGAAAGAGCTATTTCTTCCAATGGAGAGCATTATGAACAGGTTGGGAAATATGCTGCTTGATTCCCAGTCTTGTTCATGAACAAGAAGCAAGTTGGAGAAGAAAGATTTTATTCAGGTTATACTTTCATATTGCTGTTCATCACCAAAGATAGACAGGACTGGAACTCAAGCAGGTATTGAAACGGGAGCTGGTGGTGAGGTCATGAGTAATGTTACTGCTTTGCTTCTCCTGCCATGCTCAGCTTGTTGTCTTATAGAACTGAAGACTGCTAGTCCAGGAATGGTTCCACCCTCAAGAGGCACTCTGTCCTTGACCACTAATTGAGAAAATGCCTTACATCTGAATGTCATGGAGGAATTTATTTAAGGGAGGCTCCATTCTCTGTAATAACTCTAGCTTTTGTCAAGATGATATACAAAACCAGTTGGGATATCAGATGTAGGAGTTCTCTGATGGAATTTTTGGGGTCACTTACGTATACTGCCTGATCATCTGCAAATAGTGATATTTTTACTTCTTCCTAGCCAATTTGTATCCCTTTGATCTCTTTTTGTTGTCTAATTTGTCTGACGTATATCAAATACTATATTGAATAGGTAGGGAGAGAGTTGGCGACCTTGTCTAGTCTGTGATTTTAGTGGGATTGCTTCAAGTTTCTCTCCATTTAGTTTGATGATGGCTACTAGGTTTGCTATATATTGCTCTTACTATGCTTAGCTATGGGTAGTGAATTTTTGATCTAATGAATAAGCATGTTGAACATTTCTTTAGGTACTTCTCAGCCATTCAATATTCCGCAGCTGAGAATTCTTTGTTTAGCTCAGTACCTCAATTTTAATAGGGTTATTTGAATCTCTGGAGTCTAATTCATTGAGTTCTTTGTATATATTGGATATTAACCCTCTATTAGATGTAAGAGTGGTAAAGATCTTTTCCCAATCTCTTGTTTGGCATTTTGTGTTAATGATAGTGTCCTTTGCCTTACAGAAGCTTTGCAGTTTTATGAGGTTGTTGATTCTTGATCTTAGAGCATAAGCCATTTGTGTTCAGTTCCAGAAAATTTCCCCAGTGCCCATATGTTTGAGGCTCTTCCCCATTTTTTCTTCTATTAATTTGACTGTATCTGGTTTTATGTAGATGTCCTTGATCCACTTGGACTTAAGCTTTGTACATGGCAATGAGAATGGATTGATTTACATTCTTCTACATGCTGACCTCTAGTTGAACCAGCATCATTTTTTGACTATGCTATCTTTTTCCCCTGTAAGGTTTTGCCTTCTTTTTAAAGGTCAGATTACCAGATGTATGTGGGTTCATTTCTGGGTCTTCGGTTTGTGATCCTTAAAATCTTAAACATCTACATTCTTTTTTACTTCTTTCTGTTTTTTTATCTTTATTTAAACAAAACATTATTTCATTCATGTCAAAATTGTTTACATCCTAAATAGTATATAATAGTAATTGTACATATTTTTAAACAGGAAAAAATTTGGGAAAATTAAAGGTTAGATATTATCCACCAATTTCTTCCAGCCCAAAATACATTGTAAGTGAGTGTGTGCACCAAATGTAATGTATTCAATGACTAATGATGTTTAATGTTTCACAGGAGAAATAGATTGATTATTTTTGGAAAGTAAGTACAGATACTTCAACACATATATTAGAATTCATTTCATCCAACACATTGTATTCATTTATCCAAGACATAGAATCCAAGCATAATTTATAGTTATTTTTGAATTATTCAAATGAGAAAAGATAAAGTAAAAATCCATATTACTGTGTCTATTTCTATTTATTTCATTCTGCTTTGGATTCCATGACAATATGAGAAACGTCAAAGAGAGGACTCAGTGACTTGAAGATCAAACAAGTGGTAAAAAACCCATGTCTTATATCATACACAATCCACACGTATATTTGGGAAACAGCTCCCTGAAAATAAAAAGGAAAGATCTGTGATACAGTAAATATGTTCACATAGAGGTTGAGACTAGATCCCTCCTGTGTGCTTTCTTCAATGCAGGGCACAGCATGGCACATGCATAGTGATTCATTCATGAAGAAGCTAGGGCACACAAGTCCTTTTACAGAAGCAAGGTAGGGAATTTGGCTGTAAGTAAATAGAAACCTGTTCTGCACATCTCAAATCCTTTTTTGGAAGACCTTAACAGATCTTGAAGAATTTGTTGTTTCTTTGACATGAAGAGGAAGATCCTTTTTTTTTATTTTTGCTTTTCCTGCTCTCAATGACTGAGCCTCTGTTACAGGTTTAAAAGTAGCAGACTGGCTATGTATATTTTTAAGTAGCAGGTATCTTTTTTTTTTATTAACTTGAGTATTTCTTATTTACATTTCGAGTGTTATTCCCTTTCCCAGTGTCCAGGCCAACATCATCTCCAACCCTCGCCTCCCCTTCCTTATGGGTGTTCCCCTCCCCAACCTCCCCATTGCTGCCTCTCCCCAACAGTCTAGTTCACTGGGGGTTCAGTCTTAGGGACCCAGGGCTTCCCTTCCACTGGTGCTCTTACTAGGATATTCATTGCTACCTATGAGGTCAGAGTCCAGGGCCAATCCATGTATAGCCTTTAGGTAATGGCTTAGTCCCTGGAAGCTCTGGTTGCTTGGCATTGTTGTTCATATGGGGTCTCAAGCCCCTTCAAACTCTTCCAGTTCTTTCTCTGATGCCTTCAATGGGGGTCCTGTTCTCAGTTCAGTGGTTTGCTGCTGGCATTCGCCTCTGCATTTGCGGTATTCTGGCTGTGTCTTACAGGAGAAATCTACATCCGGCTCCTGTCGTCCTGCACTTCTTTGCTTCATCCATCTTGTCTAATTGGGTGGCTGTATATGTATGGGCCACATGTGGGGCAGGCTCTGAATGGGTGTTCCTTCTGTCTCTGTTTTAATCTTTGCCTCTCTATTCCCTGCCAAGGGTATTCTTGTTCCCCCTTTTAAAGAAGGAGTGAACCATTCACATTTTGATCATCAGACTTGAGTTTCATTGTTCTATGCATCTAGGGTAATTCAAGCATTTGGGCTAATAGCCACTTATCATTGAGTACATTTTTGGGTATATGCCCAAGAGAGGTATAGCTGGATTCTCAGGTAGTTCAATATCCAATTTTCTGAGGAACCTCCAGACTGATTTCCTGAATGGTTTTACCAGTCTGCAATCCCACCAACAATGGAGGAGTGTTCCTCTTTCTCCACATCCTCGCCAGCATTTGTTGTCACCTGAGTTTTTGATCTTAGCCATTCTCACTGGTGTGAGGTGAAATCTCAGGGTTGTTTTGATTTGCATTTCCCTTATGACTAAAGATGTTGAACATTTCTTTAGGTGTTTCTCAGCCATTCGGTATTCCTCAGCTGTGAATTCTTTGTTTAGTTCTGAACCCCATTTTTTAATAGGGTTATTTGTCTCCCTGTGGTCTAACTTCTTGAGTTCTTTGTATATTTTGGATATAAGCCCTCTATCTGTTGTAGGCTTGGTAAAGATCTTTTTCCAATCTGTTGGTTGCCGCTTTGTCCTAACCACAGTGTCCTTTGCCTTACAGAAGCTTTGCAGTTTTATGAGATCCCATTTGTCGATTCTTGATCTTAGAGCATAAGCCATTGGTGTTTTGTTCAGGAAATTTTTTCCAGTGCACATGTGTTCGAGATGCTGCCTTGTTTTTCTTCTATTAATTTTGAGTGTATATGGTTTGATGTGGAGGTCCTTGATCCACTTGGACTTAAGCATTGTACAGAATGATAAGCATGGATCGATCTGCATTCTTCTACATGTTGACCTCCAGTTGAACCAGCACCATTTGCTGAAAATGCTATCTCTTTTCCATTGAATGGTTTTGGCTTCTTTGTCAAAAATCAAGTGCCCATAGGTGTGTAGGTTCATTTCTGGGTCTTCAATTCTGTTCCATTGGTCTATCTGTCTGTCTCTGTACCAATACCATGCAGTTTTTATCACTATTGTTCTGTAATATTGCTTGAGTTCAGGGATAGTTATTCCCCCTGAAGTCCTTTTATTGTTGAGAATAATTTTAGATATCCTGGATTTTTTGTTATTCCAGATGAATTTGCAAATTGTTCTGTCTAACTCATTGAAGAATTGGATTGGTATTTTCATGGGGATTGCATTGAATCTGTAGATCGCTTTTGGTAAAATGGCCATTTTTAATATATTAATCCTGCCAATCCATGAGCATGGGAGATCTTTCCATCTTCTGAGGTCTTCTTCAATTTCTTTCTTCAGAGTCTTGAAGTTCTTATTGTACAGATCTTTTACTTGCTTGGTTAAAGTCACACTGAAGTACTTTATATTGTTTGGGTCTATTATGAAGGGTGTCATTTCCCTAATTTCTTTTTCGGCTTGTTTCTCTTTTGTGTAGAGGAAGGCTATTGATTTATTTGAGTAAATTTTATACCCATCCACTTTGCTGAAGGTGTTTATCAGGTTTAGTAGTTCTCTGGTGGAACTTTTGGGATCACTTAAATATACTATCATATCATCTGCAAGTAGTGATATTTTGACTTCTTCTTTACTAATCTGTATTCCCTTGATCTCCTTTTGTTGTCTGATTGCTCTGGCTAGAACTTCAAGAACTATATTGAATAAATAGGGAGAGAGTTGGCAGCCTTGTCTAGTCCCTGATTTTAGTGGGATTGCTTCAACTTTCGCTTCATTTAGTTTAATGTTAGCAACTGGTTTGCTGTATATAGCTTTTACTATGTTTAGGTATGGGCCTTGAATTCCTATTCTTTCCAGGACTTTTATCATGAAAGGTGTTGAATTTTGTTAAATGCTTTCTCAGCATCTAATGAAATGATCATGTGGTTTTGTTCTTTCAGTTTGTTTATATAATGGATCACATTGATGGTTTTCAGTATATTAAACCATCCCTGCATGCCTGGGATGAAGCCTACTTGATCACGGTGGATGATTGTTTTGATGTGCTCTTGGATTCGGTTTGCCAGAATTTTATTGAGTATTTTTGCATCTATATTCATAAGGGAAATTGGTCTGAAGTTCTCTTTCTTTGTTGGGTCTTTGTGTGGTTTAGCTGTAAGAGTAATTGTGGCTTCATAGAAGGAATTCGGTAGTGCTCCATCTGTTTAAATTTTTGGAATATTTTGGATTCTATTTGTATGAGGACTTCTATGAAGGTCTGATAGAATTCTACACTAAACCCGTCTGGACATGGGCACTTTTTGGTTGGGAGACCTTTAATGACTGCTTCTATTTCCTTAGGAGTTATGGGTTTGTTTAACTGGTTTATCTGTTCCTGATTTAACTTCGGTACCTGGTATCTGTCTAGGAAATTGTCCATTTCCTGCAGATTTTCAAGTTTTTTTGAATACAGGCTTTTATAGTAAAACCTGATGATTTTTTTGAATTTCCTCTGAATCTGTAGTTATGTCTCCCAATTCTGATTTTGTGAATTTGGACACACTCTCTGGGTCCTCTCATTAGTCTGTCTAAGGGTTTATCTATCTTGTTGATTTTCTCAAAGAACCAACTTTTGGTTCTGTTGTTTCTTTCTATGGTCCTTTTTGTTTCTACTTGGCTGATTTCAGCTCTGAGTTTGATTATTTCCTGCCTTTTACTCCTCCTGGGCACAGATATTTAGGACTGAGAGTTCATCTTGGTGGCTTTTTTCTTTGATGAATATGAAGTGTCCTTTCTTATCTTTTTTGATGACTTTTAGTTGAAAATTGATTTTATTTGATATTTGAATGGCTACTCCAGCTTTCTTCTTCCGACCATTTGCTTGGAAAGTTGTTTTCCAGCCTTTCACTCTGAGGTAGTGTCTGTCTTTGTCTCTGAGGTGTGTTTCCTGTAGGCAGCAGAATGCAGGGTCCTCATTGCATATCCAGTTTGTTAATCTATGTCTTTTTATTGGGGAGTTGAGACCATTGATGTTGAGAGATATTAAGGAATAGTGATTATTTCTTCCTGTTATATTCATATTTGGATGTGAGGTTTTGTTTGTGTGCCTTCCTTCTCTTTGTTGTGGTGCCAAGATGATTAGTTTCTTGCTTTTTCTAGGGTGTAGCTGGCCTCCTTATGTTAGGGTTTTCCATTTATCACCCTTTGTCGCACTGGATTTGTAGAAAAATATTGTGTAAATTTGGTTTTCTCATGGAATATCTTGGTTTCTCCATCTATGTTAATTGAGAGTTTTGCAGGATAAAGTAACCTGGGCTGGCATTTGTGTTCTCTTAGGGTCTGTATGACATCTGTCCAGGATCTTCTGGCTTTCATAGTCTCTGGCGAAAAGTCTGGTGCAATTCTGATAGGTCTGCCTTTATGTGTTACTTGACCTTTTTCCCTTACTGCTTTTAATATTCTTTCTTTATTTTGTGCATTTGGTGTTTTGACTATTATGTGACAGGAGGTGTTTCTTTTCTGTCCAATCTATTTGGAGTTCTGTAGGCTTCTTGTATGCCTATGGGTATCTCTTTTTTTAGGTTAGGGATGTTTTCTTCTATGATTTTGTTGAAGATATTTACTGGTCTTTGAGCTGGGAGTCTTCACTCTCTTCTATACCTATTATCCTTAGGTTTGATCTTCTCATTGAGTCCTGGATTTCCTGTATGTTTTGGACCAGTAGCTTTTTCCGCTTTACATTATCTTTGACAGTTGAGTCAATGATTTCTATGGAATCTTCTGCTCCTCAGATTCTCTCTTCTATCTCTTGTATTCTGTTGGTGATGATTGCATCTACGGCTCCTTGTCTCTTCCTTTGGTTTTCTATATACAGGGTTGTTTCCCTGTGTTCTTTCTTGATTGCTTCTATTTCCATTTTTAATTCCTTTACGTGTTTGATTTTGTTTTCCTGGAATTCTTTCAGGGATTTTTGTGATTCCTCTCTGTAGGCTTCTACTTGTTTATTTATGTTTTCCTGCATTTCTCTAAGGGAGTTCTTCATGTCTTTCTTGAAGTCCTCCAGCATCATGATCAAATATGATTTTGAATCTAGATCTTGCTTTTCTGGTGTGTTTGGATATTCTGTGTTTGCTTTGGTGGGAGAATTGGGCTCCGATGATGCCATGTAGTCTTGGTTTCTGTTGCTTGGGTTCCTGCGCTTGCCTCTCGCCATCAGATTATCTCTAGTGTTACTTTGTTCTGCTATTTCTGACAGTGGCTAGACTGTCCTATAAGCCTGTGTTTCAGGAGTGCTGTAGACCTGTTTTCCTGTTTTCTTTCAGCCAGTTATGGGGACAGAGTGTTCTGCTTTTGGGCATGTAGTTTTTCCTGTCTACAGGTCTTCAGATGTTCCTGTGGGCCTGTGCCCTGAGTTCACCAGGCAGGTCTCTTGAAGTAGAAAAGTTGGTCTTACTTGTGGTTCTGAGGCTAGAGTTTGCTCGTGGGGTGTTGCTTATGAGCTTTCCGTGGGGGTAGCAAAGAGGTGGACCTGTTCTGCCCTTTCAGGGAGCCCTGTGCACCAGTGTCCCAGATGGCCTTTGATGTTTTCCTCTGGAGTCAGAGATGTGGGCAGAGTGTAGTCTCTTCTGGTTTCCCAGGGATGTCTGCCTCTCTGAAGGTTTAGCTCTCCTTCCCATGGGATATTGGTGCAGAGAACTGTTTTTCCAGTTGGTCCCTTCAGGTTCCGTCAGTGTCTCGGACGCAGAGGACCTGCTGCTCCTGTGCCCTTATCTACGGGAACCCAGAGTCCAATCATACAATTTCCTCTTGGGCAAGGGATGTGGGCAGGGGTGGGCAGTGTTGGTGGTCTCTTCTGCTTTGCAGTCTCAGCAGTGCCCACCTGTCTGGGCGGTGAGCTCTCTCTACCACGGGGTTTTGGGGCAGTGAGCTGGTACCTTATTTTTTTTTTTTAATCATCAGATATATGGTAAATACAAATAGTTTGTGCTTTACATATTTAAAATTAAAATATGTTTATGGAATGTGAAGAATAAACCACATAAAGTGGTTGACTAGCGAAAGATTTTGTCAAAAGACATGGATCAGGGAATAAAACTAGTTGTTGCTTTGGAGAGGGTCTGCTTTTGTTTTCCAGATCCCAAATGTGGTTAACAACCATTTATAATTCTAGTTCCAGAAGATTTGATCCCCTCTTCTGATTAACACTAGCCCTGGGCGTGCAATTGGTTCACCAGCATACATGTAGGCAAAACAGTCATAAACATAAACAGAAAATAAAGTAAAACAAACAATGGTAGATAACCATAGTTTAGAGACGCAGGTTAGAATGTTGCATAGTGAGATGCCTGCTGTTTATTGATTATTACCGGTGAGAAAGCAGATTGTTCTTTCACCAAAATTGTTTTTACCATTAACATGAAGGAGAGGGAAAGTGAGTAAAATTATGGATATAGACAAAAACAACCATGGAAACAGCATTAACAAGGAAAAGCAACAACAAATTATCACAGATGCTAATACTCATGAGCGGACTAAAAATAAATTACTGGTGTGAAGAATGAGGAAATAGCTCATTATATAGTCACATTAGGGTTCCCTAAAATTGTCTCCCTCTCCTCTCTCTTTTTAATTATACCTATTATATTTCTTTCAATAATATTCATTATTTGTGGACTTCAGAATCATGAACACCATGAAGAATACAGGTATTACTCTTAGAATATGGTTTAAGTTTCCCTAAAATTGAGATGGGTAACTTGGATTTTAACTTTTCATGTATTCCTTTGCTGTCTGAAGTACTAGTCAGCATAAGGCATATGAATCCAAGTGTTGTGTGTTAATATTTAAAACTGATCATTTTGAAAAACAATATTTACCACACTTGGTCAAACCACAACAAATATTATGGGCATGTGTTAAGTAGGGATGTGGGCACAGGAAAGATGAGGATGAAGTTATGAGTATGGGATTTAAGTTTAAAGTGAGATTGACCATGGTGGATTAGGAATAGGAAACAGGAATGTCTTGGGGAAGAGGCAAATAGTGCCATGGGTTGCTCCTCGTCACACTGCCTATGTGGGAAGAAATAGAATGTAAAACAGGGTTTGGCCAATGAAGAATGGGAACTTGGAAGGAATATATCTATAAAAAAAATAGAAGTCTCACAGTTAAATGCTGAAAGGCAGAATAGGAGATGCTGAGCAGCAGAGGCAGTTTTGACTGTGGACAATTTGAGAAACAATTTGAGATCTAAGGGTGAAGACCTGGAAAGTAATGGAGTCAGAGTAATGGACCTGACACCTGGAAGAGTAATAGATATATAGGGTCAAGGTAATTCAACCAACAGGGAAGAAACAGTTTATCTGTTTAGGAGAACAAAAGAGTCACTCCCTCATCTATATCATTGTAATATCTATTTGCTCAATACTGTACAACAGTTCTTATTAAAAAAAAATAAAAGTGATGTAAAGTCCTGTACAAGGTAAAGCGAGACCCACAAAAATGCGCCACCTACTTACTGGCCATGGTTCCTTCATACAGGACAGCTCTGCTATGTAATTGTGAAAGTCTCAACGTCACAATTATGCAAGACGATGAACTTCACAAAACTAAAGAAGAACAATGTTTGAGCAAAAGGAAGCAGTTGCTAAGGCAAAGGCCCTCTGAGAAATCGCAAGAGAAATAGTATTTCCTCCATTGGAGAGCATGGGGTTGGGGAGTGTGCTGCACCATAATGCTAATAATGTGACACCTCTTAAGTATTTTAGCTGTGACAATAAAATAATATCCCATATTCACTCTCTCTGAAGTAGCCATAGACCCAAGATGTCAGGAGTATTCTCATTATGTTAAAGACTTAGAAATTGATCCTTGCTTCTGCTGGCACCAAGACAGGAAGTTCTTCTTGTTGGATCTCTATGAAAACTTTTTGCTCAACTGATGGGTCTCTATTGTTCAGATCCCACCAGGGAGCTTAAAGACTGGTCAACATGAGCACTCCGCAGGCACCATTAATTTGACATGAACAGGATTGACATACTGCAATATCCATTTAAAAATCTGAAAAATACGTTTTGTAATTCATTCAGCATGGCACTGGATGATGTGACTTTACATTATTTGTGTTAAAATTATGCCATTTATAAAGATAATAATTTTTAACCATAAAATCTGCAATGTAGGAGCCAAATTTGAGGATCAAACATCAATGATAATGAAGCACATAGCAATCTATCCACAGGGCTTTAGATATGGAACCTCCAAGAGGGTAGTATATGCCATAGATAATAAAAGCTGAGCATAGACCAATAAAAGTTGTATATACCAATGCTATTAAAGGACTTATGTTTCCAAAGACAACAGCTCATGTTAACAGAGAAACAGATATGTTACTGCCTTAAGCTTCCAAGGAGGGATGTGTGTAACTACAGTTGTTATTCTTTCATAGTGCAACAACCATGTACTGTCCAGAAGAAACAAAAATTTCATAGTACTTATTCCCATTGTGACACTACATTTCTTACTATTTTAGGATGTATTATCAGCTATCAGGTGCCAGGGACCAGCCCCCACATTAGTCTTCTTTCTTGCTTTGGATCTTCTTGAAGCAGCAGAGGGGGAAGAGCATCTGCAAAGGGTAAGACCTTGTCTTATGAGATATTTAGGGTTGCTGTATAATAAGTTTACTTATCTAAGTCTAAGTTATTATGTTACTGTAACTGATTTACTTATGTATGTCTAAGTCACTATGCTCTGCTACTGTAACTAACCTGCTTTCTGTGTTCCTCTGAGTCCAGAAACTGCAGTCTCTGGCATTTAGCACCTCATTCTAAAACAGCAGAAGATAAAGTAGATTAATTGCTAGAGCCTTTCCCTTTTGCCCCTATGCCTCTTGCTTGTCAGGCTAGGGGGTAGTTTGGAGCAATAAACTTCTATTGAAACAAGAAAAGTGAATAGAGCTTGCAGAAGGAAAAACTTATACAAAGCCAAATATGCATAAACCTATGTAATTTCATACACAGATTCAAAAATGAGCATTTATACATTTCCACTCGGATTAACTAGGCCCAGCTTACATACATTCTCACAATAACATTCTTACATGTACACATGCATACATCCACACAATTACATACTTACAGACAAATCCATACTTACATATGCATATGGAGCAAAAGAACTCACTTTTTTTGGATGAAGAATGAACTCCAATCTTTATTACATAGAGAAAGAAATAGCTTCTATTCTTTTAATGCTAAATGAATCAAACCCAAGTTTGTAAGAGAAAAGACTTTTCCTTTTAGTAAGACTAAGCCTACATTGCTATTAAAAAAGGACCTGTTCTGTCCCATGGTAAGGAGAAACCTACCTGCTGTAAATAAGTATATAATTCGCAAAGAAGAAACATAATTATCATTTTAAAATTGAAACAGAGAGTACTAGTTGCAGGCATCTAAGGAACAAAAGGAATGGATATGTACTTTTATAGAACTGCTCAGGGGAACTTATCCTACTCTGAAAGTAGTTAGAATTTCATTGACCTTTGTTTAGTTAACTGGGCAGAACATTGATAAATACAGAAGTAAAGACAACTTACCTAGAGTTGACAAACCTGCTCCTAATATATAAATATACCCTACTGATTTACCTATCCAGTGCACACCAGGCGTACCTGGAAAAAAAATGTGAGTATTTATTTACTCAATATGGACAGCTCAATATGGCTGAAAAAATAGCTTCATATTCCATAAGGTTGTTTCACAAGAACAGATACTGACCTTCCTTTAAATATAGCACCAAGAAAGCACCTTTAGGAACAGGGGATTATAAAAATACCACTGGTCACTGGATCCTATGCTGATGTTCATTTCCTCACATACATGAACATGTTCCTGTAGGTAAACTTCTGCAAAACTGTTTCTTCTTAGACACATGGGCATCCATGAATCCTGGACTGAATTGTTAAGACCAAGCCAGACAATTTAGGAGCCCTGACAAGCCATGTACAGCCCCACTACCTTGCTTAATTGAATATGCACAGGGCACAACCTACTATCCCAAGAACTTCTTTATAAGAAACAGCATAGACATGAGTGCCCTTGCTCATTTCCTGAGTAAGTTTCTGTGGCTCTGGTTTGCATGAAGCCTGATGACCCTGCATTCTTTTAGCTCCTCCTGATCAAAGCTGAATGAATATTCAAAAAAGCCATTTCACAAAAATATTCTACAATGTTTATTTGTTGTAGGTTCCCAGTCTAATATTAAGTGATTGTAGAGTTGGGGCATCCAGTCCTCTTAGAGGACATGACCATTGCTATAATTTTAAACTATATTATTTTTGAAATAGAGTTTTTTTTAAGGATTTATATATTTTTGTTAGTTATTTTATTTACATTTCAAATGCTATCCTATTTCCAAGTTCACCAACCTGTGAACCCCCATCCCATCCTCTTGCCCCACCCGCTTCTATGAGAGTGCTTCCCCATGCAAGCATCCACACCTCACTCACCACCTAGCATTCCCTTCCCCTGGTACATTGGCCTTCACAGGACAAGGGGCCGTCCCTCCCACTCTTGCCAGATAAGACAATCCTCTGCTATATATGCAGCTGAAGCCATGGGTCCCTCCATGTCTACTCTTTGGTTAGTGGTAGTTCCTGAGAGCTGGGGGTTGGGGGAGGGGCTGGGTTCTGGTTGGTTGATAATGTTGTTCTACCTGTGGGGTTGCAAACCCTTCAGTCCCTTCAGTCCTTCCCCTAACTCTTTTTTTGTGGTCCCTGTGCTCAGTCCAACAGTTGGCTGTGAGCATTCCCTTCTGTATTGGTCAGGTTATGGCAGAACCTCTTAGGAGGCTACAGCTCTTTGAAACTAAAATAATTGGTCAGAAAGAATCCCTGAAAAAAAACCAGGCTTTGATTATTTTTACTGTCATCATTCACCTTGCAAAAGTCTGACACAAATGCATTCTAGAAAATTTGTATTCTAAAATAAAAGCACATAAATGCACGCAACAGTGTGCATTTACTATGAGGTAAAGGATCTTTCAGAGTAGATCCCATGACCTCTCAATAGAAAATAACATCTGAAGCCCATAAAATCCCTCAAAAAGTAAAGTTGCCTGCTGTAGAAGGTTGATGGTTTGAGTTTGGTGCAGGCCACACTATACAGGTACAGAAAAGACTAATGTAAATCATGAGACTAGGGCCACACAGTGCCCAAGGATTCCTCTCTTGTACAACTTCAAAATATGGGCATTTCCTTGGATTTTGTGGTCAAAAGAGGGCTCCAGTAGATAGTTTCCCTTGGCAGAGCTGAGCATTCACCTTTAGGGAAAAAAACTCATAGCAGTCAGATAACCTAAGCACATCTCCCTGGGCTCAAGGGAAACAACTCTGTGCCTATAACATCTACTATCCTTGTCTAGAATGTTTATCCTAGCTTTCACAATGGGAGAGTCCTTCAAAAATGATAAAGTATTGACTAGAGAGATAATTAAGTGGATAGAGTACATAAAAGTTTTTCAGAGGACATGGTTTCAATTCAGAGCATCCACATGTGGTTCATAATCCTCTGAAATTCCAGTCCTAGAGGTCCAATGCCTACTTCTAACCTTGCAGGATAGGTATTGTAAGAAAATGACTAGATTTTAGACACAAGAGACATATATGAATATAAACAGCCAAACATAAAATATAATGAAAAAGAAACAAATAAAGGCAAGAGAAAAGTGTCAACATTATGGGTAGGAGAAGTTTGGTTATAATGGAGCAAACATTTTAAATAAATGCCGTCAAAGTTTAAAAGAAGGAGTATTTTTGTTAAAATTATACATCATAGTAGAGCTTCTGGCAAAATAGAAAGGATACTCTTTGATATCTTTAGAACTGCTTTTCATGGTAGAGTAAATAAATCATCAAAGCATGAAAGTGGAAGGCCAATGAATCATGCTGAGTCTATGACATGAATTCAGTTCTGCCTGATTTTAAATATGTTCCTATTACCATAGAAATGAATCATAACATATAAAAGAAAAAGAGGAGGAAACAGAATGATAGTATTAAATCCACAAAGTCGCTCAGCCTCTGACACATAGCATACCTACCTTATTTTAAACCTGTCCAGCATTTACAAACTCTAATTGATTTTACTTGAGATGAGAGTGAAAGGAAATATGCATTGCTATTCCTTTCCATTACTCTGCCTTCTTCCTTCATTGCTCACTGATACAATAAATTCAATATGTCTTCCTGAAATGGAAGTCAACAAAAATGGCTTTTCCAGCCTCCCAGCTTCTATATGGACAGACCCAAGACACTCACTTCATAGATTAAAAGTTGTAGCCAACAAAACCTTAAAGTCTCTGAAATATCTGATCCTAGATACCCTTATAAAATGTTCCATGTATCATGTAAAACCCAATACCTGATAATATGTAAGAGATGTGATTACAGACCCTAAAGGGATTGAATGCCTTCCCTCCCTGCCTTTGTACACAGTTCTTATTTCACCTCCATCAATTCAAGTGGTTCGTTTCCATCCAAATAACACAGCTCTGGATGTCAGAATTCCCATTAAAATGTTATGGGGACTATTAAAATTATTCAGGATGACAGAAAGAATCCAAATTAATAACGTTCTATCTTCAGGAAGTGATATTCTGGTTCATAGATACCAGCGTGGTTTGTGAACCTTATGTGCCTACTTCACTGTTCACATGAACAAAATTTAAGACACCTTTTTCTTCTCTCACTGTAATCTGGACATCAAAATCAGATCAAAAGTTTATGTAAAAAGCACTTTATATACCAAGCAATCTGAACAGCCTCAAATCTCCAATTCATAAATTTTCATTTTTTCAGTTCTATTTTTTTAAAGTGAATACGGACTCACCCAAGCCAATTTCCAAGAGGAGTAAGTGATTTTTTTTCTATCTACATGATAATGGAGAAAAAGGAGATGTAGTCAGTGACTTATGAAATCTTGAACTTTGAACTATTTTTTTTTTTTTTGGTGTGGAGGCAAGGTGGATTTTAAGAACCTCCTTAAGGCTTTCACAGAGTTTAAGTATCATAGTTCTACAGCTGGCACATAACATTGAGGAAAAGATGAGTTCTGGTTTTATAAAGTCTGTCAGAGCTATGCTCATTGGGTACACAGCACTCTTAATGGTAATTCATTACCAAATATTTAGGATTGTCAGGGCTCAGTTAAAATACTAACATGTCAACCCTGGAGGTTTGACATGTAATCAAACCTGTCAAGTGACCTGAGATTGATTAATTTCATCCATGGAACCCACTTCGAAAGATGACTATAGCAATGCTCATTTGGTTATCTCTAAGGAAAAATAGTAAGGAAATAGGGAAGAATCACTGGAAACTTTCAGAAAAACTGACATTGAGTAAGAATACCCAGCAAAGCAGCAGGGGTAGTGAGGTTTTTACCATAACACAAGATGGAAAGTTAAATTCTAACTTACATATATGTGCACACATCTCTCTCTCCTCTCTCTCTCTCTCTCTCACACACACACACACACACACACACACACACACACACACACACACACCATAACTTCAATAATATTCTTGATTCTTTTCTATTATTTTGCTCTTCTGAGTAATGTTCTGCTTTGTTTTCCTGACATTTTTCACACTTTTGTGTCTTTCTCATTTCTTTAATTAGAGCCCAGAATCTATAGTTATGGTTGCCTGTAAGCACATGTCAGCGGACTATTTACTTAAGCATGAATACTTTACTAATAGCAACACTACAGAAGATTATGACTTCTGTCACCCGTATCAATCATAACTGCAATAGGTACTCATGGAGGAGGGTCTTTATGAATACCCTTCTCTCTAGGGATTTACTTATGTGTATGTATATTTCCAAAACACAGTTCTGAACAATGGGGTAAGGCAGCTGAGAATTAAGTTTCCTCATTGGTTTGGTCTCTGCATCTTGGTTGTAGACCAGCTTCTGTATGTTCCTGCAGAGGTGGCTTCCTTGCAATGAATTTTCCTTTAAAAAACTATGTGTAAAGGTGTTTTGCCTATATGTATTTATGTGTATATCATGTGTTGATGATGCACTCAAGGTTGAGAAAAGGACGTCAGATTGATTAGTCATGCATTATATGATGTGCAAGCCTCCATGTTACTGCAAAGAAATAAATATAGGACCTTTAGAAAAGCAGGCAGGCCTCATATCCCTTGAGCTAATTCTTCAGCTTTTGGACTATGTTCTTGGATTGTGAGATAGAATAAACTTTTATGTAGTTTTTATCACAACAACAGGAAAATTATGTAAACTAAGAAGATAGCAGCGTACATACATGCAAGCAGAGGGATTTGGCTGCTTATTACTCTGAGGAAGATCCTTTCCTAGAACCCCAAAGAGGGTAATCATATTCTCATGTCAAATTTCTTACTAACTCATCTGGAACATTCAACATCATTGCTCCTATGTGGGCACACCTTAATAACTCTATTCTGTCTGAAATGCCCAAATGTCTATCTTTCACATCCTTTTCACTGATGCAAATTCAGCTTTGGAAAATGGATATGGCAGTCAACATTGAACATTTGGGACTAAAATGAGCATTTCTTAGGTAGTAAATCTCCAGTTTACAACATGATAAATTATATGAAGAGGAAAGAAAATAGCGATAGTATCCGGAAACATTCCCAGAATAACATGAGATACATACAATGAACACTGACCAAAGAAGGGAGTTTGGGAACTGTAAAGACTCCTGATATTAGATGGCTTTAGTCAATGCAACTTGGTAGAACACAGATAAATGAAGGTTGGCAGATTACTTAGGTGAAGATGAAAGACTCATCCTTCCATATAGTCATGACTCAACAGTAATTTTAAGTGTTCTTAATGTTCACTTCAAGAGCAATATGGTATTGGAGCAAAGAATATATATATAGCAATCTATGCTATCAATAGTCAAAAATGAAAAGACTGAAATGGACATAATTCATGAATTAGGGTATAATGCCAATTGTTTTTAAAATTCTATAATGAACTTTTTCCTTTGGGTGATCGATATTTTAAAAAAAACATTATAAAGTATAAAATCAAATACAAAGCTCTTCTACATTACATTCTAACTCTATAGAAGTTCGTTGTGTTATATAAATATTAGTTCTGGTTGATTTTAATGTTCAATACTTTTTAACTCTAAATTTTTATTATAAAGTTTAGAATTTTCTTTTCAAATGTACATAAAGCATATGGTTTTTCCATAATTTCTGTGATTATATCAGAAGGTCAGTCACCACACTTAATAATTATGTACCCCAGAAAGAGTATAAAGAACAGAGAGTGATAAAAACAACACAAAATTTATATTTTCCAACTGAATCTGTTCTTTGACACTCAAAAGTGTTATCTGAGCTGTGAAATCTTTGTTTAGCTCTGAACCACATTATTAATAGGGTTATTTGTCTCCCTGCAGTCTAACTTTGTGAGTTCTTTGTCTATTTTGGAAATAAGCCCTCTATCAGTTGTAGGATTGGTAAAGATTTTTTCCCAAACTGTTGGTTGCCATTTTGCCTTAACAACAGTGTCCTTTGCCTTACAGAAGATTTACATTTTTATGAGATCACATTTGTCAATTCTTGATCTTAGAGAATTAGTCATTGGTGGTTTGTACAGGAAATTTTCTCCAGTGCCCATGTGTTCAAGATTCTTCCCGCTTTTTCTTCTATTAGTTTGAGTGTATCTGGTTTGATGTGGCAGTTCTTGATCCACTTGGATTTAAGCTTTCTACAGGGTGATCTCCATTCTCCTACATGTTGAACTCCAGTTGAACCAGCACCATTTGCTAAAAATGCTATCTTTTTTCCAATGCATGGTTTTGACTCCTTTGTCAAAAATCAAGTGACCATAGGTGTGTGGGTTCATTTCTTAGTCTTCAATTCTATTCCACTGGTCTATCTGTCTGTCCCTGTACCAATACCTTACAGTTTTTATCACTGTTGCTCTGTATATTGCTTGAGTTCAGGAATAGTGATTCCCCCGGGAGTCTTTTTATTGTTGAGGATAGTTATAGCTATCCTGGGTTTTTTTGTTATTCCAGAAGAATTTGCAAATTGTTCTATCTACCTCTATGAAGAATTGGGTTGGAATTTTGATGGGGATTGCATCAAATCTGTAGATTGCTTTTGCCAAAATGGTCACTTTACTATATTAATCCCCCAATGTATGAATATGGGAGATCTTTCCATCTTCTGAGATCTTCAATTTATTTCTTCAGAGGCTTGAAGTTCTTATCATAAAGATCTTTCAGTTGCTTGGTTAAAGTCACATCAAGGTATTTTATATTATTTGGGACTATTCTGAAGGGTGTCATTTCCCTAACTTCTATCTTGGCTTGTTTCTCTTTTGTGTAGAGGAAGACTACTGATTTATTTGAGTTAATTTTATATGCAGCCACTTTGGTGAAGGTGTTTATCAGGTTTACTATTTTTTTTTGGTGGAACTTTTCAGGATCACTTAAATATACTATCATATCTTCTGCAAATAGTGATATTTTGACTTCTTCCTTTCCAATCTGTACCCCTTTGATCTCCTTTTGTTGTTCGATTGCTCTGGCTAGGACTTTGAGAACTATATAGAATAAGTAGGGAGAGAGTGGGAAGCCTTGTCTAGTCCCTGATTTTAGTGTGATTGCTTCAAGTTTCTCTACAAATGTTCAACATCCTCAGCCATAAGGGAAATGCAAATCAAAACAACCCTGAGAGTCCACCTCACACCAGTCAGAATAGCTAAAATCAAAAATAGTGGTGACAGCAGATGCTGGCGAGGATGTGGAGAAAGAGGAACACTCCTCCATTGTTGGTGGAATTACAGACTGGTACAACCATTCTGAAAATCAGGCTGGAGGTTCCTCAGAAAATTGGACATTGAACTACATAAGGACCCAGCTATACCTCTCTTGGGCATATACCCAAAAGATGCCCCAACATACAACAAAGAAACATGCTCCACTATGTTCATAGAAGCCTTATTTATAATAGCCAGAAGCTGGAAAGAACCCAGATGCCCTTCAACAGAGGAATGGATATAGAAAATGTGGTACATCTACACAATGGAATATTACTCAGCTATCACAAACAATGACTTTATGAAATTTGTAGGCAAATGTTTGGAACTGGAAAATATCATCCTGAGTGAGCTAACCCAATCACAGAAAGACATACATGGTATGCACTCACTGATAAGTGGCTATTAGCCCAAATGCTTGAATTACCCTAGATGCCTAGAACACATGAAACTCAAGACGGATGATCAAAATGTGATTGCTTCACTCCTTCTTTAAAAGGGGAACAAGAATACCCTTGGCAGGGAATAGAGAGGCAAAGATTAAAACAGAGACAGAAGGAACACACATTCAGAGCCTGCCCCACATATGGCCCATACATATACAGCCATCCAATTAGACAAGATGGATGAAGCAAAGAAGGGCAGGCAGACAGGAGCCGGATGTAGATCTCTCCTGAGAGACCCACCCAGAATACAGCAAATACAGAGGCGAATGCCAGCAGCAAACCATTGAACTGAGAACAGGACCCTCACTGAAGGAATCAGAGAAAGAACTGGAAAGCTTGAAGGGGCTCGAGACCCCATATGAACAACAATGCCAAGCAACCAGAGCTTCCAGGGACTAAGCCACTACCTAAAGACTATACATGGACTGACCCTGGACTCTGACCTCATAGGTAGCATTGAATATCGTAGTAAGATCACCAGTGTAAGGGGAAGTCCTGGGTCCTGCTAAGACTGAACCCCCAGTGAACATGATTGTTGGGGGAGGTTGGCAATGGGGGGAGGATGGGGAAGGGAACACCCATAAAGAAGGGGAGGGGAAGGGGTTAGGTTGTTATTCCAAATTAATTACACAATGGACCTCATAGGTAGCAATGATTATCCTAGTAAGATCACCAGTGTAATTAATTTGCTCTTGCTATCTCTAAGAAGAATTGATATGGGGTTTTGATGAGGATTTCATTGAATCTGTAGATTGCTTTTGGTAAAATGGCCATTTTTACTCTATTAATCCTGCCAATTCATGAGCATGGGAGATTTTTCCATCTTCTGAGATCTTAGTCAATTTCTTTCTTCAGACACTTGAAGTTCTTGTCCTACAGTTTTTCACTTGCTTGGTTAAATCACATCACGGTTCTTTACATTATTTGGGACTTTTATAATGGGTGTCAATTCCTTAATTTCTTTCTCAGGTTGTTTATCCTTTGAGTAGAGGAAGGCTAATGATTTCTAAGAGTTAATTTTATACCCAGCCACTTTGTATAGTTTGTTTATAAGGCTTAGTAGTTCTCTTGTGGAACTTTTGGGGTCACTTAAGTATACTATTATATCATGCAAATAGTGATATTTTGATTTCTTCCTTTCCAATTTGTATCCCTTAGGTCTCCTTTTGTTGTTTGATTACTCTGGCTAGAATTTTGAGTACTATATTAAATAAATATGGAGAGAGTGGGTAGCCATGTTTAGTCCCTGATTTTAGTGGAATTGCTTCAAGCTTCTCTCCATTTAACTTAATGTTGGCTACTGGTTTGTCATATATTGATTTTACTGTGTTTAAATTTTGGCCTTGAATTCCTGACCTTTCTATGAATTTCATCATGAAAGTGTGTTGACTCAGCTTCTAATGAAAAGATCATGTAGATTTTTTCTGAGTTTTCTTACACAATGGATTACATTGATGGATTTCAGTATAGTGAACCATCCCTGCATCATTTTGATATGTTCTTGGATTTTGTTTGAGAGAATTTTATTGAGCTCGTTTTGTTCATATTCATAGGGAAATTGGCCTCAATTTCTCTCTTTGTTGGTTTTTGAGTGGTTTAGGTGTAAGCATAATTCTGGCTTCATAGAAGGAATTGGTTTGTGCTTCTTCTCTTTTTATTTTGTGGAATTGTTTGGACAGTATTGGTATGAGGTCTCTATAAAGGGCTGATAGAATTCTGCACCAAACCCATCTGGTACTGAGCATTTTTTGTTTGGGAGACTTTTAATATCTGCTTCTATTTCTTTAGGAGTTACTGGACTTTTTAAATTGTGTATGTGGTCTTGATTTAACTTTGGTACCTGGTATCAACCTGCTTATGTATGCTCTCTCCAGATTCTTTTTGGAGGCACTGGGAGCTATGAGTTTTCCTCTTAGCCCCTTGCACTGTCATCTCAAAATTCTTGTGGTCTCCAAGGTAACTTCAAATTTGCAGCTTCTTTTTTCAATGACTAGGATCCATCTATGATCTTCTGGATCCTCCAAAGGGCTGACATCACTTCTCCAATGCCCTCTCTAGCACTCCAAGCTCAGGTTCATTCATTCCACTCCTGCTGCTGCTGATTATCCAACAACACTGGTTTCTCCAAGATACTGGAGTCTTCCTCTGCAACTAAGCTTCACCAATAGCTTCTCATAGACTCTCTTTATGAAGCCAAGGCTCAAATCCTTTGCATGACCCCTTCGGTGTGGGACATCAACTGTAGCTGAGGCTGCACTTTCACTAATGGCCTTCCATAGCCTCTCAAAGTGCCAATGCTCGGTTTCTCTTCATGGCCCCATCATGGCTTCAAAACCAGCACTACCTGGGCAACTCTTACACATTACCAAATACAGCTGCAGCATGAGGTATAATCTTGGCTATCTCTGGAACACAGCTTCTTTGTGCTCTTAGAAAACACATCCCAGAAGATTTCACTTCAGTGATGCTGGTCTCTTCTTAATCACCACAAATTTCTTAGCTCCAGCTAATCAACATCAATTGTCCCTACAGTATCTTTTATTCTGGACTCTAAAGTCAGAGCCACATGGCTGAAGCTGCCATGCTCTGCTGCTTGGTGGAGCTAGAACATGACTCCCCACCCCCTGCCCACACACACACACACCTTATTCTGTTACCAGATTTCTGTTCCCCAATTCCCTCACTGCCTAAGCTTGGATGTTCTGGAATTTGCTCTGTAGATTGACTTTGAACTCAAGAGATCTACATGGCTCTGTCTTCTGGGATTAAAGGCATGTACCACCATGCATGGATTTAAGCTTTTCTTTACCTAGAACTTGCTCCTTCCCAAGCTGAACTTGAACACAGAAATCTGTTTGCCTTTCTCTCCTGGGATTAAAGGTGGGAACCATGCTTGTACCAACTTCAGCTAGTTGGGATCTTACCACAAAGTCACCACGCCCTAAATGCAATTTAATGCCCTTGAACACAGGATTCATCTGCATTTTGCGTCCTGGTGCCCCCTTAATATCTAAATCAAACATTTTATATTTTCCCTTTCTAAGCTTGCTATGCTTGTTTAAATGCTCTCCATGAAACTAAACCAGAGAACAAGTCTGAGATGGTCATTTCTAAGACTTTCTTTGGCAATGAAGTAAATCTGAGTCTCTTTACCTTAGTCTCAGGCAGACTCTTCAGGTGAGAGCAAAAAGCAGCCATATCCTTCACGAAAATGCTACAAAAACTGTCTCTAGGCCACACACTGAAGTTCTTTCCACAGAAACATCAAGGACAGGACTGCACAGTTCAAATCACTCACAGCAACACAATCTTCCTTATTTCTACTAGGATAGCTCCTTAAGCCCCACTCAAAGCATTCCATGGCTTTCCAAATGCAAAGTCCACAAATCAACATTTTTCCAAACAAAAGCTTCATCAGGCCTACCACAGCAATACCCCAGTGTCTGGTGCCAACTTCTATCTTAGGTTTACTGGTGTGAACAGACATCATGACCAAGGTAAGTCTTATGAACAACAATAGTCAGTTGGAGATGACATACAGATTTAGAAGTTCAGTCCTTTATCATCAACATGGGTACATGGGAGCATCTAGGCAAGTGGTACAATGTTGCGGAATCCTGTGCAGGCAGACTTTGGGGTTCTTCATCTTCATCTGAAGGCTGCTAACTTAACACTGACTTCCAGGTAGCTAGGATGAGGGTCTTAAGCCCATGCCCCTAGTGACATACCTATTCCAACAAGGCCACACCTTCTAATCCTATCATTCCCTGGGCCATGCATATATCAACCACCACTCATGGGAAATATGTCCTTTGTCCTAATTATGCAATAGGCTAGCTTCTTTCTCAATACCTGTATTCTTTAATCATTTACATAATAAGGCAATAATTCTCCTGAGTTCTCTATGAGTAATGGTGAAAATAATTGTAATTTATTTCAATTAAGACCTAGAGAGACATTGACCCACTCCATTGCTATTAAATAGTGGGTACTAAGAGCTCTATGGCTTATTCTGCTCCTCTGTATTCTTTCCATCATGCTTGAGGATTGTTTTGGAATGTGGCTTCAAAGACTGCAGCATGACAACCTCATTTTATTCACAAAGCCAAAAAGTATAGAGCATTATGAAGGTAATGATAATTATGAGTTCCTTGATCCTTCTGCATTATTATGCTCAATCTTGTAATATCTCTGATTGGGATTAAAACTGACTACTTAATGCAGTGATTCTCAAACTGCTAATGCTGTGACTCTTTAATACAATGCTTCATGTTGTGGTGGCCACCAGCCATAAAATTATTTTTTTTGCTACTCCATTACCTTAAATATAAACATTAGCTTATAGACAGCACTCGTATTAAATGATGATACTTCACTTTGAGAAGATTGCTATGATAAGCAAGTTGTTGGAATGAATTTGCTAGATAGCATTAGTGAACTAATTTTTGAACCAAGAGGGTCCATATTTTTCATCATTACCTCATTTTTTGTGTGTGTTTAATGCCTCAGTTAAGCACTCCATGCTTAAATTATTTATCCCAGTTGGGTAAATAATAGTATTCTAAAAGAACCCATAGTGTTGTATGCATTAATCAGAAGAAAAAAGAGTTTTACTAGTGCTAGGTGGATAGGGGCCTTGCAATTTTATGTGCAATATAAGAACAATGCTCCCCATTCCGAATGGCTGAGAAACACCTAAAGAAATGTTCAACATCTTTAGTCATAAGGGAAATGCAAATCAAAACAACCCTGAGATTTCACCTCACACCAGTGAGAATGGCTAAGATCAAAAACTCAGGTGACAGCAAATGCTGGAGAGGATGGGAGAAAGAGAAACACTCTCCATTGTTGGTGGGATTGCAGACTGGTACAACCATTCTGGAAATCAGTCTGGAGGTTCCTCAGAAAATTGGACATTGAACTGCCTGAGGATCCAGCTATACCTCTCTTGGGCATATACCCAAAAGATGCCCCAACATATAAAAAGACATGTGCTCCACTATGTTCATAGCAGTCTTATTTATAATAGCCAGAAGCTGGAAAGAACCCAGATGCCCTTCAACAGAGGAATGGATACAGAAAATATGGTACATCTACACAATGGAATATTACTCAGCTATCAAAAACAATGACTTTATGAAATTCGTAGGCAAATGGTTGGAACTGGAAAATATCATCCTGAGTGAGGTAACCCAATCACAGAAAAAAACACATGGTATGCACTCATTGATAAGTGGCTATTAGCCCAAATGCCTGAATTACCCTAGATACCTAGAACACATGAAATTCAAGACAGATGATCAAAATGTGAATGCTTCACTCCTTCTTTAAAAGGGGAACAAGAATACCCTTGGCAGGGAATAGAGAGACAGAAGGAACACCCATTCAGAGCCTGCCCCACATTTGACACATACATATAATACTCTTATCGGCTTTGAAAATCATTGGGAGGATTGCGGAAAACTCTCATTGTGGCCTGTCTGATATTAACTTGTGACAAAATGTCTCATGATTTACTTAGATGAGTTAATTTTTTTGTTCGTGTTATCCTTGCAATACATACAATAAAAAAGGCCCTCTAAATATACTTCCAGAGAGACTATTTTAATTCATGTAACTCGTATCTGGATAAGAGCATCTTAATTCTTTGTGGTGTGCTATATGATTTTGTGGTATCTCCTAAAGCTTTCATTTCATATAGTTACCATCAGCTTTGAATATTACAATAATAGGTTTTAGCAATCTTAGTGTGTGTATCCAAGTTGGGAGAGGTAGTTCAATGAAGATATTTACCCTTTGGAAGTATAGTTTCTGGCTATTGCAAACTTAACTTTTATCTTCACACAAACCAGTATGTACATGAAATGACTCTGAATGCCTTCCATTTCATTATTGCCTGAAGAATTTGCAAATCTGGGTCCAAAATAAATCTGTGCTGTTTTCCCTTTTTGTTGTCATTTATTTCATCATGGCAATGCAGATGGAACTAATGCTAGAAGTCTACTATTTCAAGTAAATCGATAATAGAAGTAGGGGATTCTAAGCACTCTTTTACAGCTCATGTGTATACCCCCTACTCTTTATAGACAGGTCCAAGAAACTCAAGACGTGGGTTTTGATACTCTTTGCTCCCTGAAACATAACATTTGTGACTTTCTATCTCCTACCCTATCAGCCCAAGTACATTTATAAAAATGATTGATAGTTCCGTGTCGTGTAGCAATTCTATAATTGAGAACATTATATAAAACAGGATGTGGGGAAATATAATTTTGGAAGTATTGGTAGTGAGAGAATTAACAGGTTTTTTTTTTTAACAAGTCAAGAATTTTTATTAAGTCATATATTGAGAAAAAAAAGAATGGCATTGACTACACTGAGTCTGTCTTTTAAATTCTGTTTCTTTAATATGCAAATGAATTTCAACTCAAATAATATAAAAGATGGAGGGCTAATTTCATTTATAGTTATTGCTTGGTTATATAGACTCAAAGCTATTGGTTTAAAGATTATTTTCCCCAAAAATTTCCTTTAGATTCCTTATGGAATTGCTTAATACCATTTAATGAGGTATTTATAATGAAGGACCTTTTAATGAGATTTGAGAATCAAAATAGGAGAGTGTAGTATCAACAAGCAACTGCAAACAGGTACAAGGATAGGACTATAGAACCACTTTTTATCATTCAATTGGGCTATGGAAACAAGTCACAAGGACACATGCTCTGTTGCTTTGTGTTTTTATTGCCAGATGGGCCCTGGTTTCTAGGTCATAAACAGAATCTGCCTTACATATAGCAGAAATATTACTGACCATTGGATACCACTTTATATTAGCCAGTTAATAAATATAATGCAGATTCTACATTTCCATGTTGAAGTGGTTATTCATGTATAAAGGGCTTTCACTTTGCTGTATAGCCCCAGCTGATGATGCAGTGCTGACATCTAGTATACAGTGACCTATGTGCTTATAAACAGAATATGTGTTTCTGTGTTATAGAAACAAGAGAATGGCACAGAGGTAGGCTGCTGCTTCTACTAAAACCTAAGAGTATCTTAGTAAGTCAAGGTTCACTTTGAAAATATTCTCAGACAATGTAGGGTATAACAGTTGAAGAGCAGGAACAGCCCCTCCTGTTACTCTGCATACTATAAGTTCTGACTTGCACCACTGTGGAAGGGATACACTAATAGAGCCAACAGGAGTAAGATGAAACAGCTTCAGATTCCAGGCTTTAAAAAAAAGTGAAACGTGTCCTCTGCCTCTAAACCTCAATGGAATCAAATCTTCTAATTTGGATGCACTATAGGTCAAGAGTTTAGGAAATTTTCTTAATTTCTTCTGATACATTGTTGACCAGCAAGTAATGGTACTTCTCCCAGAGTTGTAGATGAAACGGATGGAGTCTTGGATATCAGAATGTCAGAACTGGAAACAGATAATAAAAAGACAAATCTAATAGCCACTGGATGAAGCATATTAAATGAGAAATTACTTGAGCAGTTGGACATTCATCACAGGACTAGATAATCAATTTGATGTCTTTCTTTTACAGATGCAAAGCAGGAGGAACCCAAGAAATTGAGTGAGAACTTCATGTCTATGATTTGTTCTGACTGTCACTGTCTCCTCTCAGAATGTGACTAGCTTATGAAGGGGTCCTCAGGGATGAGGGTTGGCCTTAGGTGTTTGCAAATCAAGGCTGGGCACAGCTCAGAATTGGCTTACCTCAATAGTTCTGCCTGATCTAGCATCTACACCTGTCCCAGATGAGAACTGTGATCCCCTTTTCTACAAAGCGAAAAAAAATTAATCTTTAGCACTGAAAGTAGCATGGTATTTTGAATGATTCCAGGTTCAGTGCATGATTTCTTTGCTACTGTTCCATTAGTATCACGTAATCTAACACAGCACAGCTCCTTAATGTAACATAGCAAAGGACTCAACCTGATGGAAGGATATGGTGAGTATTGGGGAGTAAGACTCCAAGAGCACAGAACAAAGAATATATCTCCAAGGTACCATCAATCAACATATGTCCTTCTGTCTTTCTTTAATGGTTTACTGAGATATAATCTCTAGGACTTATAAGACAATTTATTTAAATTAATTTGTTCTCAGGAAGTTCTGGGAAAGGCCTTCTCTATCAATATTTGCTATGTGCTCAATGATGTTTATTCACAGAATTTCTCATTTTATGTTTCTGATCATGATTTTCTGAATTCCAACAACCTTCCTTGTTGGGGGCCTTCCCAGGTGGTTCTTCTTTCTGATTCTCTCTTGAAGGAACTTGAGGGACAAGAGTATCCACTTGGTCTTGCAAGTTATTTAGAGTTGCCTTTATTATAAAAAAATATTAACCTGTCTAAAGTCTAAGTCTGTTTGTTGCTATAGCTGACCTAGCTGTCTGAGTTACTCTGAGGCCAGAAAGCATATAGCACCTCATAGTAAAACAGCAGACTGGAAATGTAAACAAAAATTTTCCAATAAAACAAACAAACAACAACAACAACAACAACAACAAAAAAGCAGCAGATTAAGTAAAATTGCCTTTGTTGTGTCTCCAAAGTAACTACTGAGCTCTAACTTCCAATCTTCTAGTTGAAGTAACAGGAAGGAAAAGGTACATTTTGAAAAGCAATTTTAGAATTAGGTATAGCACAATTCTTCACAGACATGGAAGAAGTAATTCTCAATTACATATGGAAAAATAAAAAGCCCAGGAAAATGAAAACTATTCTCAACAATAAGAGAACTTCTAGGGGAATCACCATCCCTGGCCTCAGGCTGTACTACAGAGCAGTAGTAATAGAAACTGCATGGCAATGGAACAGACACAGTTTCATCAATGGAACAGAATTAAGGAAACAAAAAGAAAGCCACACACTATGGACAATTGATCTTTGACAAAGAGGCAAAAACCAAACCAGGAAAAAAGACAGGATTTTCTTTTTTTAAATTTTTTTTGGATATTTTATGTATTTACATTTCAAATACTATTCTCTTTCTACCCACTCTGCCCATCTCCATCCCCCTCCCCCTGGCGCTATGAGGATGCTCCACTCCCACCCACGCACTCCAACTTCATTGCCCTGGCATTACCCTACACAGGGGAAATGAGCCTTCACAGGATAAAGGGCTTTTCTTCATATTGATGCTGGACAATGCTATTCTTGCTATACATATGAGGCGGAGTCATGGTTCCCCTCCATGTATAGTCATTGGTTGGTGGTTTAGTCTCAGGGAGCTCTGGTTGGGGTCTGGTTGGTTGATGTTTTTGTCCTTCCTATGGCTTGCCAATCCCTTCAGCTCCATCAGTCTTTTCTCTGTCTCCTCATTTGCAGTGCCCAACTCAATCCAATGATTAGCTGAAAGCATCCTCATATGTATCAGTAAGGCTCTGGCAGAGCCTCTCAGGAGACATCCATATTAGGCTCCTATCAGCAAGCACTTTTTGGCATCAACAAGAGTGACTGTATTTGGTGGCCGCATAAGGGATGCATCTCCAGGAGGGGTAGTACCTCTGGATGACCTTTTCCTTAGTACCTGCTCCACTCTTCGTCCCTGAACTTCCTCCTGAGAGTGTTTTATTCTCCCTTCTAAGAAGGAATGAAGCATCCACATTTTGGTCTTCCTTCTTCTTGAGCTTCATGTGATCTGTGAATTTTTCTTAGGTATTCCAAGATTTTGGGCTAATAAACTCATCAGTAAGTGCATGCCACTTGTCTTCTTTTGTAACTGGGTTACCTCATGCAGGATGATATTTTCTATTTCCACCCATTTGCCTAAGAATTCCTTGTAGTCATTGTTTTTAATAGCTGAGTAGTATTCCATTGTGTAGATGTACCACATTTTCTGTATACATTCCTCTGTTGAAGGGCATCTGGGTTCTTTCCAGCTTCTGGCTATTATAAATAAGGCTGCTGTGAACATAGTGGAACATGTATCCTTGTTCTATGTTGGATCATCTTCTGGGTGTATCCCCAGGAGTGGTATAGCTGGGTCCTCAGGTACTACTATGTCCCAGATGCCAGGAAAACAAAAGCTTCCCTGAACTCAAGGGACTGATTTTAGCCAAAATAGGAAATAAATGGAGATTTAACTTGTAGGGATCACCTCCAGTACAGAGGCAAGTTCCTCACTTGAGGGAAGGAACCACCTACCCATCTCAAAATTTGTAAACCTGAAATGTTCTTGCCTAAAGAAAACACAGGGACAATAAATGGAACATAGTAAAGGAAAGTGCATCCAGAGACCAGCCCACCTATGGATCCATCCCATCTGCAGGCACAAAACCCCAGCACTATTGTTGATGCTAAAAAAGCACTTGCTGAAAGAAGCCTGTTATGGATGTTCCCTGAGCGATTCTAACAGCACCCAAACAATAGAGATGCAGACCGAGCTCAGTGACCTGAATGGAAGAGCTAGGGGAAGAACTGAAAAAGCTGAACAGGATTGCAACTCCATAGGAAGAACAATATCCACTGACCTGATCACCCAGAGATCTCAGGGTCTAAGCCACCAATCAAAGACTATACATGGAGAAATCCATGGCTCCAGATACATATGTAGCAAAGGATGGCCTTATCTGATATCAGTGTGAGGGAAGGTCCTTTGTCTTGTGGAGGGGATGCAACAGTGTAGGGGAATGCTAGGGCACTGAGGTGAGAGTGGGTGGATGACCACATTCATACAGGCAAACGAGACAGGGGAAAGGGGAGATGGGATATGGGGTTCTGGCAAGGTAATGAGGAAGGGGGATATCATTTGAAATATAAATGAATAATATGATTAATAAGAATGAATAAAAATAAAAATACTAACTTTTAGAGATCGAGTTTAAAAAACATACCATGTAAAAGGTAAGTCCCTGAATGAATATATCGTAATTAAAATTTTAGTGATGTTTCATTTTAAATAACTAACTAAATCAAAAATAAAATCAAAGCAAATTTAGATAAAAATAGTATGCTGTTCAGGTACAAGGTGCTATGCTTTTGTGGGGAGAAACCAATACATTTGACAACTGGGCAATCTCAAGCAAAACTTTTTTAGTAGTTATCACTGCATGTAGTATATGGATAGCTTGCATGATGTAAACATTTCAGACATCCACAACCTCCACTCTGCCGATTTATTATGTGAAATTGGCCTGTGACGTACTACAACTGAACCTATCAGGAAACCCAAAGTTCAGGTTTTAAGCTAGTTAAATAAGGTGTGATGAGTGTCCTGATTCTGTAGGTACGAATCAAATCACTATCTAGAATGCTCTGACCAGACCTGCAGGTGATGGAGGCTTCATTTTATAGGTGACATGCAATGAACCTGGGTTATCATAACAGCACTAATGGAAGCCGAAACAATAAGAAGGACAAAATAGTGTGGAAAATTCATGAGAAATATGTAACACTAACTTTATGTCACATATTTCAAGTGAGGTTTTAATATATTGTGGATAAAACTTATTTCTTCATAACAAAAATAACTAATCAAAACATGTGAGTAAAAGAGTCATATTCTTAAAATCATGTAGATTAGCCCCTTTGGTTCTATCTATGTCAAAATCTTTCCAGTATCATAGATATCCTCCCATCAGACAAATAAGCTCACATGTTCATCCTGGTAGAAGAGACTCGTGATTTTCTATATGGGCAAAAAGAATATAGTCTGACATCACATCCTCTCTCCAGTCATAGGCTGTATCTCCCTCATATCCTAACCAGGAATGTAGAGTGTTGGGAGCCTTAGTAACTGAACATGGCAATTCACTGTGAGAAGATGAATTTAGGAGATTGAAAAACGCAAGGCAAGATTGGTGCTGAACTTTTGTTTCAGACTAGGAAGGGTAGGCCCTCCTTGTGTACCAATATGCAAAGGTCATGGTGCATGAAAGGAGTAAAGGTATAAAAAACAATTATTCATTGTTTTCATGTGTGAAAAGACACAAAGAATAGCTTCAGTGTCAGAGGGAAAAGTGACAGACCAAAATGTATTTGATGATAAATACTAAAGCAAAATGATTAAAAAATATCCCATATGTAAAGGCAGTACTTGAAACCTCACAGTATTAATAAGCAGTTAATTGATATAGATAGGTTGGAGGGAATAAGGATAAACATAAGATGAGCAATCATGCATTTTGCTGCTTTCTAGTTAATGCTACATGGTGCTGATCTGAGAAGCCAGAACAGTAAAGAGATAATTGGCAAATTTTTCTGCCTATCTGTTACTATGCTAAACTTTTAACAATGTCAAATGCAGGAGACAAAGAGTTACTTAAAACAAAATGAATTGCTCTCCTATGTACTAAGCAGTAAACAAAATACTAAGAAGATATTTCTTAAATATTTAGCACTTAAACATAAAAATGAAAAAATCAAAATAATAGCAGTATTAAATGGACTTGTGAAAACATTTTCATGTAATGGAAAGGTATGTCTCAATCTTGGTCTTTGGTGATATTTTTATAGGTTGTGAAAAACAGTTTTTATGCATTAAGTTTACATAGCATTTATGAGTTTCTCATACCTCTGTGAAGTGGACATATTGGAAAGATGTCAGAGAAGCTTGCTTCACAGGAACAATACTCTGGTCAGGTAGACATATTCATCAGCTGTAGTGAATGAGACAGTGCTCTACATTCATTTATGGAAGCATGTTACTGCAAAACTATTAATCTTATTGACCCTACAAAGGACAACAACTCTGTGTTCTGGGAAATTCAGAAAGCTACCAGAAAGGAAGTCCAAATCACAGGTCAAAGTGTAATCTAGATGATGATTCCATAAATATTAACAACAAGCAATTCATTGATTGAATTGATATGATTGTGATTAGAAAGCTAAACAGGAAAATATCTTCTGCCACACAAAAACATTGATGCCTAATGCAAACATCCTCAAGATGAAGCCTGGCCCCTACTTCCCGACATGAGTCAGAAAAAAAAGAGAAAAAGGAAAAAAACTGTTTCTATGTCCAATATGGTTCTGCTGGTGTTGATCTGAGCAGTCAGTAGGAAGATCATAAAACTGGGCTTTACATACTGACAAAGGGATCAAGTGTCTTAAATACAGAAAATTAATTTCTTATTGTTTAGGAGTCTTGAAAGTCCAAGGTCAAGTACCAACAGTTATTCATTAAACGCTGTTTCTATGTTTCTAATTGGCCACTTTGATGACTGGATCTCACAGAGCTTTCCCTGATACATATGATCAGTGACTCAGAACCTGTCATTGCCTCCTTTGAGCAGGACAATAATAATATGGGATTATCTGATCCCTGTAATATCCAATGTGAACTTCATTCATTGTTAAAATTTCTCCAACATTGAGGTTTATGATTCATCATATAAATCAGGAGGTATAGTTCAGTTTATATGATATATATCTGGGAATCCATACAAGCCACAAAAGAGAGAATTTAAAATCAAGCCAAAACTTCTAACAGGAGAGTACAAATCACAGAATTAGTTTTGCTGATAACATAGTATCCCAAATATCTTCCACATGGCTCTGGTCAGACTGTGGAACCTGTTCAATCTCACATGTGTAAGTGATGACAACTTGACAATTCCATTTTATCTTTATAAATAGCACAACATAGATACTCTGCACTTTGTTGAGTTTGTCATTTGAAGGTTTTTACTTTACATTGCCAGAATACAATATAATTACATGATTTCTCCATTCCCTCTCCTCCATCCAAACCATCTCATATAATACTTATTTTCTTTTTAAAGTTCATGTCCTCTTTATTATTATTGTTGTTACACAAACATATGTACATTTGTGTACACATGTATATGTGTTTCATACATATTTATGTATATTAGATACATATTCATGCCCCTATTCATATTCAGATATATGACCTCTACAATACAACAGCTATTAACCAGAAAGGGTACTCAAGAAAAGAAACACCTAAGCCTTCCTGCTCTGGTAAGTTTGTGTTTGGAGCTAAATCTCTGTAGGTGGAAACTCAAATTTTGATGACAGTAGTAAACATCCACATCCTCAGCCTCCACTCTACTGATTTTCCGTGTGAAATCTCTCCCTGAATCACTACCACTTATGCTGTCTGGGACTCCAAAAAATCTGTTGGAAACATCATGGATCAAGATCTGAGGAGTCTGGTCTGGCTTCTCCAGGTATCAATTCAAGTAAGGGTGGTTACTTGTAAGAGACTCTTACTAGACCTGCAGGAGAGGGAAGCAGACTGTCCAGTGGTGACAGGTGTAGAGAGTGAAGCCTGGATTGTTACAATTTCTCCACTGGTTTCTGAAATAAGAGAAATAAAAAGGTATGTATAATTATAATTATACAATGAATTATTTTCCATTCCTTTATTTAGGTTTTACTTATTGTGTTCGTGAATTTCATTTATATTATAAAAAATCCAACATAAAATACTTATGTAGAGAGTGGATGAAGCGCTCTAGAAATCACCAGGTTCATCCCTTTAAGTGCTTGTCAGAGTTGTCCCCAAGAACATAGGTTCTCCTCCCTTCACCATCTGAACCTCTAAACCTCATAGATCCATTCTGGAGAAAAAGACTAGCAATCACACACATGAGCAGAAAATGCATCTGAATCAGCAAGGCCCCAGAAATTCCCATGCTTCCACATATTTCTTCTGCATCTCCTTTCTCTCCTTAATGGGGATACAGAGCAAAAGCAACCCCGGGACCTGAGTATGGTATATCATTCTTAGACCTTGATATGAAGAGTCTTGAGTAGTTATGACAGAAAGAGAAACTAGTTTTTGTCTTGGACTTGAAATATAAGTCTCTCCTTATGGAACAATATGTAAATCCCTTGTTTAGGATAACTATGAAAAGTACCTAAAATTGAGAGAATTCTACTCTTCAGAGTGAAGAAACAGAAGGTGTCATATTTTGTAGAATCATGGATATAGCAGTGGATGGCAGGGAGCAGATAGGCTCCACTGGAATTGGGTGAATGGAGACAAATAAAAATAAATCTCTAAGGTCTGGGCATGACAAAATAGCATGAAGGACATATATTTTATGTGACTCTGTGTTCTACTCAGCAAGAGGGAGGAAAATGCTCACTCAACTGCTTGACTTCTTCTAGGCTATTCCAGAGAAGGAGTTATTATCTGCCCCATTAGTATTAATGTTCACAAGTTTTACTTATCCATATCAGTGATTTAATCTACTTGAAGGAGAGTGTTTGTATGATAATTAAGAAATGTTAGTTTCTTTAAGTACAAGAAGGACAAAGAAAGTAAGTGAAAAAGACTCTGTCATGTACAGTTAAACCTATGGCCATCTCTGAGGTAGGAGAAGAAAGTTTTTATTTAAGACTTGTGCTTTTGTCATTACTCCCTCCAGTGTACCAATAATTTAGAGTTTATTAGACCACCTATACTGACCATGTTCAGCATCGTATTATTTTCTCATCATGCCTCACATTTTGTTTTATTATTTTAAACCCAGATATAAAAGATTCTTTGTGTTATTTTTAACCTAAGAATCATATTGCACTAACCAGATCATTTGAATATTGCTTCCTTCACAGGTCTGAGATGCAAGTATGAGATAAAAGCTCAGTTGTACCCTTGCCCCAAATGATCACACTCCTTACTTCTCTTTCTCCAAATGAGTCTCTGTGTTTATCTGTAGGGGCTGCTAATGATCTGACAAAATATTTGTCTCAGGGTTTCTAGTGGTGTAAAGACAATGAATTTCTATATATTTCACTTTTAATAAAGGCATTTTATTTGCATAGAATTGCAAAGTCTCTTAATAAGCACACATAAAAATATTTTTATAAATGTTACAAGGTAATATCATAATTAGAGATACTAAGTAACTTTGGTAATTATTAGTCCTGAAAATAACCACCAAATACTACACTGAGAAGTTGACAGCGAAGATAAACTGGAAGATGAATGAAATAATTTATTTGATCCCTAGGTTATTGATCACTACGATGATAAGTTCATAGGTTGTAGCCTAGACTATTTCTTACCCATGAAATATTTATTGATGTTTGAAAATGCCTAAAGATACTCTCCCAAATATGAAGATCAATATTATAATATACTATGTTATCATGTAGGCAGAGATATTTGCCACAAGTTGAACTCTTGAAAATATTGAAATATATTACAAAAGAATTGACTTAGCTGAGACCCCAGGAAAAAAATATAGGTCTCCTCATGCTGGCTAGGAGTTGGGGGTGTACTTTAATATCAGCACTGATTTATTATATATTCATTTATTTTTATAAACCAGTTTTGTGGTACAGAACATTTGATCTATAAAAGAACAATTGAAATGCATTAATCAGCCCTGTGGTACCTAGGGCATCTGGAAAAAAGTCACTGAAGCACCTGTTCTAGCCCCACACTGGGTGACACCAAGTTGTGTTAGACATGACAGAAAATTGGGGCAGAAAAAGAAGCTGAGCATTTCATTCACTTTAGAAAGAGGAGGAATTGAAAACACAGTAACAGTGAAGAATAGGAAGGTATGAGGACCTTGCATAATCACCTGAGACCATTAATTGCCTAGACTGCCACTAAGGGGTCTTTTGTTCATGCCAAAGTAGGGATCCATGCTGAAGTCTGTTCCCCATGTTGCTACCAAAGGCTATACAGATGTCAGTAGTCTGGACTCCTGCCTGAGACCATGTTGATATAGGGGGCTGTGCTGATGCTAGGGCCCATGAGATTACCAAACTGATCTGAGTGGCCTGTGTTGTGACTTAAGGCCATGGTGACGTCCTGGCCCAGGTTACCACTAAGGATCATGCCACAGTTCATGGTCTTATGCAGCTATAGTATGTACCTATGTTGGTGCTTCAAGTTACCACCAAATGTCATGCTTATATCTGTAGTATGGGCTGCTACCTGAGACCAGGTAGATATTTGAGAGCTGTGCTACTGCTGCCATTAGATATACTGTTATGAGTAGCCTGTGCTTCCCCATAAAGCTATGGTGACACCTGCACCCATGCTGCTATAAGGATATATCTGTGTATGTGGTCCTGAATCCAGGATCTGTGTTGATATTCATGGCCTCTGTTACCACCAGAAGCCATGTGATGTCCCCATTCTAGTTTGTTGCCTAAGGCAATGCTAAGATATTAGCACTGTACTGAGCTGGCGCTGTACATCAACTCTGCCAGGAGAGCTTGTCTTGCACCTCGCTGGCCATCACACTCAGGAAAGCTGTCCCTGTGCCTTGGAAGCTACCACACTCAGATGAGCCTGGGTATTCTAGGAGAGCTGGCTGTTGTAGCATGGTTGCTTGAAAGCTGGCCCCTGTGACATGAAAGCAGGACAGCTCGTCCCACACCTTGCTAGAACAGCACACTGGAGCTGCACCTGGTGGTGTTGGCGTGGAAGAGCAAGCCCTGGTGTGTAAGACTGGAGGAGCTGGCTTTGTTCCTCACTAGGCAAAATGGAGGAGCTGTCCTTGGTGCTGTTACAGAGGTGCTGGCAGGCTGATCAACTCAGCTTCTACCCAGACATAGATCCAGGCCTCTGATTGGGTTCACTCTAACATCTACCACATCTGTGACGTGCTGGCATTGGTGAATGGGCTAGTTCTGTAGATCCAAAGTGCAGGATCCCCACGACATGAAGCAACAACAGGACATCCAAGAGAAGTCCCAGTGCAGATCTTGTATTGAAAGTTTAGCAGAAGGCAGAGGCCTCAAAACACAATAATGACTCACTGCAGTGAAAATTTGCAAATAAAGAGGTTTGGACCAAATGGTATACTGTGTAACACGTTATGTATGATACACCAAAAAATGTTTCTTTTCTTTTCTTTTTTTGGGGGTAGTGGGGAGTGGCTGCAAGGGCAGGGATTAGATATTAAAGTACAGGGAGGTGAACAGCATGGGGCACAAAAAGAATTAATAAAAAGTTAAAAATTCATTAACTTATTTAGATTGGACATATAACACGCAATGCATGCACACACATGTTCATACACCCACAAACACACATCACTATCCTAGAGGCTGTTAGGAAGACACTAAAGATTGGGAGGTTATTATGACATCAACACCCCTTCCTGTGATGTTATATCTCATTTAAATGATTCTGACTTCATTTGTTTTAAATGCTGAGTTCGTGGAGAGTACATCTACCAGATCCCTTCTCTGAGTTTATTGGGTTTCCCTCTGCTGGTCACCTGATATAATGTCAGTGGACAGTAGACATTCATACTTGTGTCTCCATACACAGGACTGAGCACTGTGAATAGACTAATGCAGTTTTATTAAAGTTGTAAAGGTCAGATAGCAGAACAGCCCCATATTCTTTGTCTTGATTCAGAGTTATGTCAAATGCCTTGCTTTTTTTTCATAGCATGAGCAAATAAGTGTTTGATTATCTGAACATTGAAAAAGAATTCCACTATATACTATGGTAATAATTCTATGCAATTTTAAATTGAAGAATTAAAATACTGCAAGGATTCAAATGTCTTAGACTTACATATACTAGAAGGATGTATAGAAATGTAAAATTCCTTTCCCACCGCAGAAATATTTCAGGGCTCTGGATTTCAAAATGTCCCTTTATTGTCTTTCGATTTAAAAGAAAATATGCTATCTTCTATATTTTAGCATATATAATTACTCAGTCCTGAATAGGCATCCATAACTACTACATAACATTGATTGATGTGTCATATGACCTAAAAGATACAGTTATAATTCAGCCTAAATCAAAAGAGGACAATTAGCAGATTTTTGAAACAGTGGCATTTTATTTCAGTCATTAACCAAACTATAGCATACTTTTAAAGTAAGGATATTGTTTGTATTAATAACTTCTGGACTTTGAGAAATGTCTTCATTAAGAGTCACAATACCAACTGTTGCAATATTTAAGCAACACAGTGGCATCCTAGTAAAATAGAAATCAATAGTTCTTCACTGTGATAAAAAGTGTCCAGGACCCAGTGTCCTGTTAGACAAGTTTGTGTACGTTCCTTAAGCATGTGCCAGCACTGGTAAAAAAGAATATTAGACTTGCCAAAATTTACACATTTAATTGGCTGAACACTTCTCAATTTTATGATGAAATTTAAAACTGGTAGTTTTAGCATTAGACCCTAGCAGATACAATGGGCATGTTAATTTTTTGGAGATAGCAGTAGTATTTTTTAAGTGTATGTAAATAAACATTCCCTCAGTGTGCATAAGCATCTTCTTATCTTTGTGCCATACTGTAGGTGATTAAAACAAATTCTTTGTGCCCATGAAAAAGAAACTTTTCAGGAAATGAACCAATGTCTAATGTTCAGAGACATTAACTTCATGGGATGAAGGAATAGCTGTGAAGTTACTTCTGAGTACTTGGCTAGGTTAAGAGATTCCAAACTGAGAAAAGGAGGTTACATATTCAAATTGAATCAAAATGTTATATGGTACACTGTATGAGACATGACACACATTGTCTGGTAGAAAACCAATAAGATTCTCTGATTACATTCTTCTGACAAAGCTAATGAGACAGGAACTTAACACAGGAGATGAAGAGATACAGGAGATATTTCCTGTTTATCGCAACTGTGTATCATGGCAAACCCAATGATAAACATTGATGATTTATGCCTGACGCTATTCTGTTTCTAACGCCATTTGATTTTTTCCCTTACCATATAAAACAAATGTGCCAAAAGAAATTTTAATATATATATATATATATATATATATATACTGTATCATTGTATGTTTTCCTGTCTTTTGACACACCAGAAGAGGGCATCAGATGCCATTACAGATGGTTGTAACCCACCATGTGGTTGCCAGGAATTGACTCTAGGACCTCTGGAAGAGCGGTCAGTGCTCTTAACCACAAAACCATCTCCCCAGCCTCATAATTAAAAGTCAAACTCAGAGATATTTTCGAACAGTAACTAGACTTGTATAGATTCAATCACATAGTGGTAGTTTAGAAATAAGCCATTTCAAGGAATATTCATGCAGGCAGCTTTGGCTGATTTACAAAACACTACTGTGCCCTAAATAATCTTGGTTATGTGAACTTTGTTCAGCCAAACGACAACAAAGCACAATTCGTTAGTGTTGAATAGGTCCACAAATGGATCATTACCACCTCTGGACTCAATAGAAGTTATTTTTAAAGTAAAAGGAATTTTTTATTTGAATAGGAAAGTGAATAAATAAGCGAGCAATTGAATAAATAATATAGAAAATGATTACAACTAAGGCTTGATTTCCAGCACTAACTGTTGATGGCTTCATGAGAGTGAACTTTGATGTTCAAATCCATCCCTTTGTGTGTTGCATAAACACAGTCTGCTTATGTCTGCCACACTTTAGTAAAATGGTTTTCAGAAGAAGACAAAGAATCTCAAGGCACAAAGTGATATTTGCCAATTGCAGTTTAATGAACCACATTTTGGTTATTTAGCACCTATGATAAAACTCGTGGATAGTCTAAAAACTCAATATTTGTTCTTTTTATCATGGTAAAATTGCCACTTAGAAGTTCCAGAGATGGCTCTGTGGTTAAGAGAATTGGATGTTCTTTCAAAGAACTGGATTTGATTCTAAGAACTATCATGGAAACGTACAACCATATGTTAACTACAATTCCAGAAGATCAAATACATTCTTTGATCCTCCACAGGTATGAGACAGCCAGATGGTGCTCATGCAGGAAGAAAACACAGATAAGCAAAATAATTATTTTTAAATTTACTCTTAGTACTTATTTTATGGTCTCAGTTATGTTTGAGCACTTTTTGTTTCTTTAATTGACTAATTTCTTTGACAATTTAATATAAGTATACAATATTTTTATAAATATTCTCTCTCTACATCTTCTGTTATTTTCTTTCTCATGTTACCAATCCTCTCCCAAATCAATGTCAGTCCCTTTCCCTTTGATATTTGTCTTTTTTGTGAATTTGTCTACTTGGATCCTACTTTATGGAGATTATATTACAATTATTTACCGATGCTTAATAGAAGCCATCAGTGGATACAGAGTTGAAGTGAATGTCCTTCCCTCACAGATGATCCATCAGTAAGTACCAAAACCATTGTTTCAGTTGTCCATGATTCATTGTTGTCAGGTCCATTCCTGTGCAGTCCTATGCAGATCAGTATACAAATCCAGAGCTAGTGTAATTGTAATTGCTGTGTTTTGCCCAGAAGATAAAAGGTCTGGCTCTATCTAAGCAGAAGAAAGGATAGTGCAAATGACTTCTTTAAGGCATAGTGCTCTCTAGACACTGATTCTCAACACTTGGTAAAGCCATGAGTCTGTGATCACCAAAATATACTGAAGAGAAATATTTCTGATCAAGACTGAGGGGAGCATTATCCATGAATATAATATAAACATGAAGAGTGAACATTGGCATGAGGATATTTGGAGGTAGAATAATGCAGAGAAAGACTTTCACTGGCATTCACATCTACTTCTTCAGGATTCCAGGGTATATTTAAAACAACAAATATCCTATTTTGGGTTATACTGCTGTGGACATACACCATGACCAAGGCAACTCTTTTAAGAACAACATTTAATTGTGGCTGACTTACAGTTCTGAGGTTCAGTCCATTACATCAAGGAGGAGCATGGTAGGGGCATGCTGCAGTAGGAACTGAGAGTTCTACATCTTTAGTCAAAGCAAACAGGGAAAGACTAGTTTCCAGTCAGAAAGGAAGAGGATCTTAAAATCCATACCCACAGTGACAAACCTATGTTAAGGCTACACCTCCAAATAGTGGTATTCCTTGGGTCAAACATATTCAAACAAATACACAATGCCTTGTAGAGTGAACAACTACTGGTTTTGGGTATTTTCTGTTGGTAGAGAATATTGTTGTACTAACTAACCATGGACTGTTGGCATTATAATTAATACATATTTTTGTGTGTGAAAATATGCATTCATACATATACACACATATGAATGAATTTATTGCATAAAAATAAAAAGAATCAGTTTAATAAGAGGATATTTTTAGTTACCTAAGTTGCTAAACTGACAAAAGGTGTAAATGGCTGATGTAGGTAGGTAAGATCTGTTAAAAAACAGGGTAGATTTTATTCAACTTTACCCAATTATTTTTTCTTGCTTAAGAAAGGGGCATGCCATTGTCCTGAAGCAGGTGAAATATCAAGGCTGATGATGCTGCTGAGGCCAGGAACAGGTGACACTGAAAGTTCAGCTCCTGGGCCTAGACCTATAATCAGAGTTCTCAGAATCTCTCTCTCTCTCTCTCTCTCTCTCTCTCTCTCTCTCTCTCTCTCTCTCTCTCTCTCAAACACACACACACACACACTGCCTTTACACACACACACACACACACACATGCACACACACACACACACACAAATCCGTGTTAAGATTGGATCAGAACTATTTACTGAAGCACTGTGCTATCATCAGTAGATAATGAAAGCACATATTACCCAAAATTTATCCATAGCAAACACTACAGAGTTAAGTGCTACATTCCTAGATATATACTCCTCTATCCATGATTTATTATTGTCAAGTAAATTCTTATGCAGACTCAGTCCAGTACACACATTCCCAGCTGCTGACTGATTGGTATTGTGATATTTTGGCACAATTTTTCCAATACTTTCCTCCCACAGGCCCCCAATATTACCCTACCCACCATCTCACCCTCCATGACTACTCATAAAAGAGGAGGTCTCCCATAGAATCAGTCTTGGAATATCAAATTTCATATGACTATCCTGGAGACCAGCTCCAGCTACAAGGTTCAGGTCCTAAGGCAGGGAAAGAGCATTGGGGAAAGTGAAAGCACTGACCAAGTGGTCTTGAACAGTTGGAGACATTTTATTAAAAGTAATCATAACATCAGCATTTAAAAAGCTACATTGTTACTAAAAGACCCCCTCCAAAAGTTTCCTTTGTCATTCCCTGTTCCTGCTCAGTCAATCACTGTGAACTCATTCTTCACTAGAAGGCACAAGTTCAGCAAGTCAAAAATAAATGTCGAGCTAGACATATCCTATAGACATGAGCACATAACCAGCTGGTAGCAAATGTGGTTACATAGTTATATAATTGAACATAGTATTACCTGAGGACCCAGCCATACAACTCTTGGGGATATACCCAAATAATGTTCTAACATATAACAAGGACACATGTTTCACTATGTTCATATCAGCCTTATTTATAAAAGCCAGAAGCTGAAAAGAACCCAGATGTCCCTTAAGAGAGGAATGGATACAGAAAATTAGCGCATTTACACAATAAAGAACTACTCAGTTTTGAAAAACAAACACTACATGAAATTCATGGGCAAATAGAGGGGACTAGAAAATATCATCCTGAGTGAGATAAAACAATCACACAGAAAACAATAAACATGAAATGCATTCACTGATAAGAGGATATTAGCACAAAACTTTGAATTATGCAAGATACAATTCACTGACCACATGAAGCTCAAGAAGAAGGATGAACAAAGTGCAGATACTTCAATCCTTCTTACAAGGGGTTACAAAAAATATTCATCAGTGGAAATGCAGAGACAAGATTTTGAGTAGCGACTGAAGGAACGTTGATCCAGAGACTGACTCACCTGGGAATCCAGCCCATATACACAAAGCCACCAAACCTAGACATTATTTCTGATGCCAAGAAGTGCATACTGACAGAGTCCTGATATAGCTGTCTCCTGAGAGGCTCTGTCAGAGCATGGCATATACAGAAGCCAATACTGTGAGCCAACCATAGAACTTAGAAGAGAGTCACCATTTTATGGGTCAGAGAAAAGGATTGAAGGAGCTGAAGGGGTTTGCAACTTCATAAAACAACAATACCAACCAACTGGACTCCCAGTCACTAAACCACCATCCAAAAAAATAAACTTGGACAGACCCATAGCTCCAGCTGTATATGTAGCTGAGGTTGACCTTGTTGGGGATCAATGGGAGGAGACGGCTTTGGTCCTACCAAGGCTCACCCCTCCACACTTTTAGGGAATGTCAGGGCAGGAAAGGGTAGGTGGATAGTTGAGGGAACACCCTCATAGAATAAGGGGGAAGACAATGGGACAGGACTTATTATGGGAAACCAGGGAAAGGGGATAACATTTGAAATGTAAATAAAAACATCTACTATAAAAAAGAACAAAGTAAACTTTATTTTAACGTCTCTTCTGTTTTCTTTTCTTCCTCCAGTTATGCTATTCTTTACCTTCCTTATGTTCATCTTCCATGATATATCATGTGCTAGCTGAATGTATTTCACAAGAGGAACGCCATTTAAACATTGCATAATATAACCTCATGACAAGTAAGAAAGCTATGTAATGATCTCTAGAGGGTCTTAAAAATGGTTTCTATTAAATCAATAGCTACTTATAATGAATCACTAAGGAAGCAAATTACAGTGACAAGTAACTTATTTTCACTATCAATGATATTCTTTTATACTTGTAGATAGGCTTCTAGCATGATTGTCCTCTGAGAAGCCACACTCAGCTGCAGACTGAAACAGATACAGGAAAAACAACCGAACATTGAATGAAGCTTTTGTTTTCTTATGGAAATATTGGGGAAAGGATTAAAGGTAATAAGTAATTAGTAATAAGAATTCCTTAGGAAAACAAAGAGTCAACTATCCTGAGCTTTGAGGGCTCCCAGAAAGTGAACAAAAAAAGGCATATGAAGATGTTTCAATACTGTTTACTACCTTTAAGCAGACTAGTGCACATAGGAACCAGAAGAATTCTACGGGAAGTGCTGCAGAAAGCTGAAAGCATCAATAAATACCGCTAGAATTACAAGAAACAACAGGGAATCATGGTTATGCAGGCTTCCTTTTCTCTGAAACATGTGCTCTAGCATTATTTGAAGAACACAAATCATTTACACTTACAAATTCCATCAATAATATTTCTCTACTTTTAAATACTGGTACTTAGAAACTAATTTTCTGTATTTAAGTAAATACAATACTAGGATGTCCACAGTACCTTTCCCTGTTCTGTACGCATCCCAACTAGTGCTACAACTCAGATTCCTCACCAGGAATGACTGTGTCCTCTGTTAAGGCAGAAAAGATACTGGTACTCTGTATTTCTGGAAATAAAGAGGAAGGAATATAGGAGACAGAGAAGACCTCTTATCCTTTTCCACAAAAACAAATGACTCTCTATGAGCTTTGAAAAAACACCCATTACATCTGAAAATCAATTTCAGACTCATGAGAAGCAGCAGTTGGGTAAGTTTAGCCTTTCACTCTGCTCCCATAGGGGTTTATGTTATGACTTGTAACATTGTGGGTGGGGTATAACCTTGCTGACAATAGTAAGTCGCAATATCTTCAGATTCCAGGCCACTAATGGTGAGAGAGTAATCTTTCCCAGACCCACTGCCACTGAACCTTGATGGGACCCCAGATTGTAGATTTGATGTGTAGTAAATCAGGAGTTTAACACTTCCATCTTCTTTCTTCTGATACCAGGCCAAATAATTGTTAATATTCTCACTTGCCCTGCAACTGATGGTGACTCTTTCTCCCAGAGATGCAGACAGGGAGGAGGGAGACTGGGTCATCTTGATGTCACATCGGGCACCTAGGAATAAAATAGAGACACAGTAAATATCCATACAGTTAATCAGGATAAGAAAGGATATCCCCCAAATGCCAGAATGCCAGTCAACATTAATCACAGGGTAATATTGAAATTCTCATCTTAGTTTTTTTTTTTTTTTTTTTTTTTACCAAGAAGCCAGAGTAGCAGGATCCCAAGGAACTGAACAGGGGCCCGTATGTCCATGTTAAGACTTGACTGCAATGGCAACTGCACAGGGTGTAACTGGTATATGAAGAAGTCCCCAAAGTGCATGCAAATCAAAGGGAACCAGTTATTTTATGGCTGGGCACAGGTGCAAGGCTTACTCATCTCAGCAGTTAGCAGAGTCCCAGTATCCCTAGATGCCCAAAGTCAAACCACACATATTTCTCCAGAAAATGCATTTTATTTTAATGCTTTAAAATTGTTGAAGTAATTTTGGATATTATTTGAAAAATTCTAATATATAAGCTGCATGTTGAATAACGTATTTCAAAAATATGGTTGAGGAATGTAAAAGACTATCCTGCTGTCAGGAAATATACAATAGAGAAGGGGATGTTGAACCTTTTATTTACTGAAATAACTGTGAATGATCGCTAAAACACTATTTTTTTTGTAAAGTGCTTCTGTGTTTAGAATAGTCATTTCTATAAATTAAAAGGGTAAACTGATCAGGATTTTTTAATAATTTGAAAACTATAATTTAGCAGCCCTCACTGTGCTTACTACAATACAAAATGAAGAAGTACACAGCATTCGATATCCATATTGGCTAATTTTTCTGCCATTTACTACTGCTTCCCACAATTCCTCATTATGAGTGATTATTGAAGACAGATTTGAATGCAATAGCAGAAAACACCACTATGTAAAGTGCATCTTTGCTGATTATTACAAACCATATTTTCACTCTTAATTCTTAAATAGAACCAGAGACATTATCCGATTCAAGAGACAGCCTCAAGATCTGCACACATGACTCAATCTCCCAACTCTGATTTGGATTATAGCAGGTCAGGAGTTTAACCATGTAACCTAGTTTGTGCTGAATCCAGTCCGATAATTGCTGATATTCTGACTTGCCTAGGAAGTGATCTTGACTGTGTCCCAAAGATGCAGACAAAGAGGGTAGGACTGGATACTCTAAATGTTAAATCTGGTTCCTGGGATGAAATACAAACTAAACTTCAACAAAATTAAGCACCGTAATCAAGGACTACCCCCAGTGTACCATGTATCACTGATCGCAGTGCCACATTTAAATTCTCATTGTAGTCCTTGGGAGGTGAGAAGGAGCCCTCATGACTGTGCTTTGTCCTGCTTGGAACTATTGCACACCAAATGACCAAGTAGTAAGTCCTTGGGACAATCAATTTTGCTTGGGAAACCTGCCAATTTGCAAAAGATAAGCAGATCTAGGTATTGATTCAGGATTGCTTATTTCAGTAGTGTAGTACAGGCTGTGTCTGAACTGTCCCAGGCCATACAACAACATACATAGTTCTTTTCAGAGGAGCACTTCTTCGACAAAGAAACTACCCTAGAAAAGACCATTTTGAGATTATTTTGTAAATTTATAGGGAAATTATTTGACACAATATTTAATTCTTAAAAGGAAAACGTATGAAAAAATATAACTTTCAGTGATATTCCATACAGTAGATAAAGGACACAATAATATTTAAGTTATTCTTTTACAAGTCTGACTGGGAATTCATTGTGTTCTAAGTGAAATTAATTAATTAACTAATTAATTTTCCTAAAAATAGTTTATCTGGATTATATTAATTATTTCAAACATATATTTTAATTGCTTTAGAAATTACTATTGTAGAAGAAGTTGAAGTTATTTCCAGCTGGACGACTGGTATTATTATGTAATCTCAAAATATGTAAATACATTCCATTGTCATTTGACTGTGTACTTTTCATAACCGGAGAATAAATGTACCTCTCCTCAGGTTTGAAATACCTTTACTTGCCTGTTTATAAATTTGTGCTACTATTTCCCACAACTAATAAGCATGAATAGTCAACAAGTGCTACCAGATTTAATGACTTTAACCAAAACACTGTTTCTTATTATGTGGCCATGCTATGTGCAGTAAATATAGTATACCAACCATAGGACAGATTTACAATAAAAGGAAGTTTTTCAGGGAGTCATGGGAAAAGAGGGTGAGAAGAGAGTAGTAGCAGAAAAAGGGAGGGGTAAAGAAAAGAAGGAAGAGGAGGAAAGAAGAAGAGAAAGAGGGGTGGGGAAGAGGTAGGCTGGGAACACATGGAAAGAGGGAGTAGGGGGAAAGAAAGGCCAGAGGGAAGCAAGTGGGGGAGGGGAGCAGAGAGAGTAAAGAGAGGTCAATAGTGAAATTAGTAAAACAAAATGTGCTGACTGATTAGGAGACTAATAGAATGCTCAATGACTGACAAAGTCGTTCAAATCCATTGTAAGTATGGAATAACAGAATGTCCTCATTCAGCTTGAAATTCTCTCAAATATTAAATATACACAATTAAATTGCAGAGAACTAATGGAATATACTGAAAAGACACACAGATAATTACTTTCACAGAAAAATTGATCACCCAAAATGTTGTGCTCATAGTTTTTAATTTAATTTAATTCCAGGATACATTAAGGTAGAAATGATTCAACATTATTTTCTATGTATTGACGTATTCTTAGTATTAGAAAATAGACATTAAAAAAAAAAGAAAATAGACATTAAATTACAACCAAGGGGACTTGCTTAAGTGTTCAATGTTTCTCGCAAAGAATATATACAATAAGAATTACCATATATAAAAATATATATGAATATATATGTATGTGTGTGTTTGTGTGTATGTATGTGTTATATATATATGTATATATATATGTATATATCATTCACAAATATAAATATATAGGCAGTATCACATACACCATACCTAAACATAAACATTTTCATAGTACTGAAATGTTCTATTTGATCAACACCTCTTATGTTTATATACTATGAATACTAAATTCTTGATGTTACTGCATATCATGCATGTTTTAATTCTTCAATCTCATTTTAAGGAAATCATGCAGCACATGTACTTCAGTGACAAATTATAATTTTAGAATATAACTGTATTTCAAATTTCATTCATGATCTGTGAATAAATAAGTAATATACCTCCATTGTTGGCTCCTCCTCTAATGATTCTGTTTATTCTGTCATATGAACATTGCAATTTTCTACCTTGAGAAGTTATTAATAAAGATATTATGAATACTTTATTTAGCAGATTACATGTGTATAGGTATCTCCAATTACCTTGCGTAGATTCATGAGTATATTTGGCTTCTTTCATTTAAGATACTATGATAAAGTCAGTTTGAGCTTATTAACTGAAGATTGCTTTCTTAGCAGTCTCAACATTTTGTAATGTATACCCATCTCTTTGTCAGGACGATATACATTCCCTTACATTTACAAGAGTTACTTTGCATTGAATACTTATTTTAATATTTTGATTTGTTTTCTATTAAAGGGAGAGACTATGCCCGAAGGTATAAATGCATATATACTATCTGAAGCAAGGGCAATGGATCAAGAACAGTTTCCAAACTTCCCCAGCAACAGTTTCCAGACAGCCACACCCCAGGAATGGTTATGGAATGTCGCTAGAGATGGAGCTAACAGATTAAGATAACAGTCATCTCCCTAAAATTCTCCTAATATACTTTAAATGAGGCCAATGAGCTCACTTGGTCATCTACATCTTGGAATGAGAGACCCCTGAATGGTGAACTTCTACAGAATAAAATGCTCTTTGCTTTTGCAAACTATTTGAGTCTGAGTATTACTTTCCAAGGAACCATAGATAATTATAAGGACTCATGCCTAGTCATCCTGCTACTTTCTATACCGTATTTTGGTGTTATGTCTAGGTAGGAAACTCTGAAGCATTGGATCTGGGGGAGAGATTTGGAGGGAGGAAAAAGAAAAAGGGAACTGTTGTTTAGGATGCATTGTATGAGAAAATAATGATTTTTTTTAAATTTTATCATATAAATTTTATGTCACTTTTTCAAATGATAAAATTATTCTCTTTAATTTCTATTTTTCCATTATTTTATATATTATTTACTCGTTCTACTTATTTGCTTTACATTCCACTCACTGTCCCCCTCATGGTCATCCCCTCTCACAATCCTTCACCCATCCCTCCTCCCCTCTTCTCTGAGCAAGTGAGGCTACCCCTGGGAATGCCCTCACCCTGCCACTTCAAGTCTTTGTGAGACTAAAAGCATCTTCTCCCACTGATATCAGACAACACAGTCCATCTAGAAGAATATATCCTACAAACAGGCGGGAACATTTGAGTTTTTGGGATGTCTCTTGCTCCAGTTCTTTAGGACCTACATAAAAAGAATGACTTGAAGTCAAACCATGGATCTAGCTAATGAATTGTGTTGTGCTTGCTATTCCAAGAGATAGCTCTGTCCATGTCCTGTTTGCTTGTGTGTGTGTGTGTGTGTGTGTGTGTGTGTGTGTGTGTGTGTCTGTATGTCTGTCTGTCAGTTCTCCAAGCAATTCTCTCTCCTAATCCTAAAAAAAAAGTACTCTCTGGATAGCTCATTTCTTACAGAACACAGGTCCAATCTTTTATTTTACATATCCATTCAGTCATTTATTCCAAAACTGGCTCACAATGTACCTGCCTTTGTTTCTTTAGATTCATGGTTCATATTGGATCCTTATATTTTTCACATTTGAGAAATTATATATTTTTGAACTCAAAAGTATTTAAAGGGCTATTCCATAACCTGGAAGGCTGTACTTAAGGTTCTATCATTTATCATTTTGCTGAAATATTAGCCATACCCTTGACTCCTGGACTCCTGCTGCCCAGAATTATTATGGAGTCATTAACCTTAACAGAGAGTACATTGTTGGGAGGAATGTGAAAATGGATACATTATTACTCAAACAAACCTTTTGCCCACAGCAGCTATCTACACTCAGGGAGCCGAACCAGGGTCCTGTCCCAGGGGGCAGGAACCATGTCATTCTGTTCTGACCAGGGCCACATTGTGCTTAGCAAAAAACCTATTCCTAGTGATAGAGCATATACTCCAACAAGATAAAAACTACTCCAAAAAGATCACACTTTCTTTTTGTTGTTGTTGTTGTTGTTTTGATAAAGTTTTATTGGAGAGCATAACTATTTGTCTTTTGACTACGAGTACTTCACAATACAATGGCAGAGTTGAGTAGTGCAGACAGACACTTCCCACACTTCCCACTTACATAGCTTATCAGCTATCCATGGATTATTTTGAGGCAAATAATCAATGTCAAATTTCAAACCTGGACAAGTCACTGAGGTGTCTATTTAACATTTCAAAACAGACCTGAACTCTAGTTTCTCTGAGCATCCCTCTGTCCTGCCTGTAATCTCTCCCAAGTAGTGCTAATCTCTGATGACTAAACTTTCAAACATATGAGCCTCAGCAGGGGTGGGGAGCATTGTTATTGATAACACCGTATAAAGCTATATGCTTCCCTCTTCTCTTTCCTCCTCCATTTTCTTCCATGTCATACTTACTTCCTTTCCCAGCTTATTATTGTTACATATGTATGCGCAAATCTAAGTTTCTGAATAAACTACTACAAATGAAGGCTGATTTAAGAATATACAAGTACAAAAACTGATCTGTAGTGAAGAGAAGGTTAAAACTTGTCTAGGAAAATATGATGAACTTGAAAATGGACAGGAAAAAGAGCAATACAAATAAATTCCTTCTGCTGAATCAACACGTCTGAACTCTCCTAACCAGTGCTATTTAAAGCTCAAATGAAGCTTCATTTGAACCTGTTTAGAGGAAAGTTCTTCAGCCTCTGGTATCTTATCCCCACTTGACCTGACAGTTTGACTTACTTCACCGCACTCACCAGGAGATTTGCATATTGCTGCTCCCTAGAGAGGCCCACTGAGGCAAGTCTAAAATAAATGTCAAGCTGGGAAATTGCCTGGCCTGACCAGGATTCCTCAGGTTAATTCAAAATGAAGTATCCGGTTCTGCTCCTAGACCTATTCATGCTGGAGGGTCCTGGTAAAGGCAGAGGAGAGAAGTCTGGAAAGTGAGAATACAAAGTGAGCGCACACTTGTCCATGTTGGGATTTCTTTGTGTGTGTGTGTGTGTGTGTGTGTGTGTGTGTGTGTGTGTGTGTTTGTGTGTGTGTACATAAGTGTTGCCTTTCAATATGACATGGGATGTTTAGATCCATAGAGAGCATTCTAGAAGGAGCAAGCACATTGTACCTGATATAAATTTTAACACAAATAAAAGAGGCAAATTGCAAACTAATTCAAAAGAACATTTAGCTCTGCTACTTTTTTAAAATGGGCATTGTGCGGTATGAATTAATAAAAATGCCATTTGAAATAATAAAATGTCCCTCATTGTGATTGTAAATGACCTTGTCTTTCTCTCCTTATTTCAGGTATGAGCAATGATATCACAATGACCTAGGATCCACTCTCCAAATCTATCCCTCCTGGGGAGCTAGATTATGTTGCCATGTGTACAGTGATAGAATCATCTATATGAATTATTTTCTGCAGAATCCAGAACAGGGCATCCAACATAGGTTCCTTGGCAGAAGGTTAGGGACAGCATTCATTCCTAAAATCAGTAAGGTGGAGCCTGAGGACCTGGGAATTTACCAATACATTCACTTTGCACACTTTCCTGTAGTTCTGAATGCAAACCCTTCTACTTGTTGTAGCCTAGCTGCCACATGTATTGCCTGTCTAAAGACAAAGTCAAGAGAATTCCTCTGCCCCTCCCCAAAAAATCAAAAGTGTATTAGCAAAGTTATCTACCTATTGTCTGATAACTGAGTTAATTTGTGCTTTGGATGTAAACATTACTGCATATCCATTTAGTAGTTTAGCTCAATTTAGGTTTCATTTTTGTATATTTGTTTCCAATACTCACACACCATTGTTTGTCTTGGAGATTAGATTGTTCAATAAACCATTTATTCATTCACTAAATTATTAATTAAACAGTGGATGAATTTTGGGATTTTTTTCTAGTATTCAGACAAGAAAAATATTTACTCATTGATACAGTTTGGCTGTTGTTCATTCTCCAAAGGCCTGTTTGTTAAAGATCTAGTCTACAAGATAATTACTTTAGGGAAACTTGGAGTCTTAGGACTTCAGGCTATTGGAATTTATCTCCAAAAGGGATCATTTGAATATTACCTGCCTTCTATTTTATGATTCAGGTACCTCATGCATATGTGTTGCTCTGTCTATCATTTCAGGGACAAGTCTGACTATACAAGTATTATAGCCTGATTACTTATTACATATTCCATGATTTTAGGTCTCCATACTCCTCATCAGGAGTATCCATATGTACTGGAAAAGTGCCACTGAGTTATTTAAAAATTTGTTCCATGGATTTCCTATGAAGATGCGTAATAAACATTGGCTTCCAAATTGTGATGAGACAACAGCCTAACAAATGAGCTTACTAGTCCATCTTAGTGATTAAATGGCTTTCTGAGAAGTCCTTTGCAGAGCTACGGAAGAGTTACTGTCATCAGATTCACAAGTTCAGCACAGTTCCTCATTGCAAGCTTTTATTTTTTATGGTTTTAAGTCTACAACAACATTAAAGAGAACATGGCTTAAGTCACCCCCTAGTATCAAAAGAACAGAACTGGATGCAGAGTGGCAAAACAAATACTGAAAGTCTTATGTGGACTTGGTCCCAGATCATGCCAGGCACGGTGCTGATCTTGTAACCTGTTATCACTCAGGAGAAAATGGTCTTACCTGTTATAATTTGGCAGGCTGAACTATTCAGTGATAGACTAGCATGTGATGGGATTACACTGTGATTTGTGTACAAGTTGTATTATGCCATTGCTGAAACCAGGATTCAAATGTCATATTTCAGGACTATAGGCTATTGGCTTGGGACCTGTTTTTTTTTATAAGGGAATCTGGTATCTTATGGTGACTAGCATTAGGACAGATGGAGAGACTCTCCCCATAGAAAAGCCTATTTTCTATGAGGGAACCAATACAGCTTTGATAAGTTAAGATTTTTAAAGTTACTGGGCTTTTCTGAGTAACTAACAAAAGCCAGTTTTCAGCTGTTTCAGATTTTGCCCTATGCTTGTTGTACAACAACTAAAATACCAGCCTACTGCATGGAGGACTTCTGAAATGACTGGTCACAGCCTGTGAAGGAGTCTGTCCATGTATGTACATAGCAATTCTTAAGAAAGTCATTGTGGGCAATATGCAGAACAAAAAGCTAGCAGAACTACTGAGTTAAGGCTTAACTTAGTTCCTTCTGGTCATTGCTTGGCAGACTTGCCCATGACATTTATCATTAGAGCTTCACAGGAAAATAAAAATAGGTGACTGTGGAGCTCTGAACTCTGATGTATACACCACATGTGCTTTCCTTTCACTTACATACACACTTCTCCACACACTCAATACGCTCTTCATTCCATCTTCACATTCTTAACTCATATTTCATACCCATTTAAAAAATCACAGACTAATATAGATAAGTAAACGGGGTCAATCATTTTGCTGCATACAAGACACACCTAAGCAACAAAGATAGACACTACCTCAGAATAAAGAGCTGGGGATTTTTTTTTACAAGCATATGTTCCCCAAAAGGGTTGGAATAACCATTCTAATATCTAATAAAATAGCCTTTCAACCAAAAGTAATCAAAAGAGACGGTGAAGAACACTTCACTTCCATCAAAGGAAAAATCCACCAAGATGAGGTCTCAGTTCAGAAAATGAAGGATGGTATATTCAACCCTACTGGATCCTACAATCCTTCCTTCTCATCTTCCATGGGATTCCTTGAGATCACTCTAGAGTCTGTCTGTGGTAACTGCATCTGTTTCTGTAAGTAGCTGACTCTCTGATGATGATTGTGCTAGGTACTGATCTAAGAGTATAGCAGAATATCACTAGGATTCATCTCGTTGACTTTGTACCTTTTTTATCTAGCCATGTTTAATTCTGTCTAGGTCTCTGGGATATCAAATCTCCCAGGAGAATCAGGTACTTAGATGATAAATATTTTTGGAAGAGGTCTATTACCCAAATCCTATATTGTCACTGCAGAGGTGGAGGGGTGTCTCAGCAGTTAGGAGAGGGCACTGCTCTTTCAGAGAAAACAAATTCCATTCCCAAAACCCATGCCACACATTCAAACATATGAGCCTGAGAAATCCATTTTCATTCAAAGCAACACACCTTGAAAACAGAGAAATTTACAGAAGACAGAGACATGGACTGAGCAACTGGCCAGCCCAACATCTGTTTTCTGCTTCCCCTGGGGGTTTTTGTTATGACATGTATCACTGTGGATGCGGTTTTTCATTATGCTGTTGACAGTAATAGACTGCAAAATCTTCAGGTTCCAGGCTTCTGATGGTGAGAGTGAAATCTGTACCAGATCCACTGCCACTGAACCTCGATGGAGTTCCAGATTGCAAAGTTGACCCAGAGTAGATAAGAAGTTTATTTGCTTTCCCAGGTTTCTCCTGATACCAGGCTAAATACTTGCTAATGCTCTTACTTGCCTTGCAACTGATGGAAACACTTTCTCCAGGAGACGCAGCAAGATAAGACGGAGACTGGGTCATCTGGACATCACACTGGGCACCTGGAATTGTACAATTGAAAATAAATCCTGACAGTTAATATTATTGTAACCAACTTACCCTGAAAGATCAGGTGTTAGTGAACATCCTCGCTGGGTAAATTCCCAATTTTTTACCTGTTGTCCAGAACAGAAGGAGCCCCAGAAACTGAACCTGGACCCTCATATCTAAACTGTGTCCTGACATGGACGGATCTCGGCACTGGGTATGATCCACCTATTAAATGGATCTCAGAGTGATGCACTGTGTTTTGGCCACATGCAAATCAGCAGGGGATGGGCAGAGATATGCATAGCTACAGGGCTATTTCAGCCAAGTCACCCAGACTGGAATCTTTCCCTAAGAAGGAAATCTCTGCTGAAGATGACTTATTCCTTTCTGGCATCAAAAATTTATTCATTACAATATTGATAAATTCATGTAGGCTTGATTTCTCTCCTCTTTTATATATAATATTTTGATACAAATAAAAAAAATTCAACAGCCCTACTTTCTTTTGGCCACCTGTCCCCTCCCTTGAACAAATAACTGCATTTTACTGTACATCAGGTCTTAAATTACACTTCCTTATAGCTTCACATACTGGGTACTAATTTTCTAAACAAGAATAGGCATTGAAGAAACTATATTTGAAAAAGAAAGCGGTAATGAGAATATTCAGGCTATTTTAGGTATGCTTTTAATTTTCAAACTTTTATTAATTCTTTGACAATTTCATATACTACATTTATGCAGATTCCACCTCCTATCATTCTGAATGGCTAAGATCAAAAAAAATCAGGTGACAGAACATGCTGGTGAGGATGTAGAGAAAGAGGAACACTCTTCCCCTGATGATGGGATTACAGACTGGTACAAACATTCTGGAAATCAGTCTGGAGGTTCCTCAGAAAATTGGACACTGAACTACCTGAGGACCCAGCTATACCTCTCTTGGGCATATACCCAGAAGATGCCCCAACATATAATAAAGACACATGTTCCACTATGTTTATAGCAGACGTATTTATAACAGCCAGAAGCTGGAAAGAACCCAGATGCCCTTCAACAGAGGAATGGATACAGAAAATGTGGTACATCTACACAATGGAATACTACTCAATAACAAAAACAATGACTTTATGAAATTCATAGGCAAATGGATGGAACTGGAAAATATCATCCTGAGTGAGGTAACCCAATCACAGAAAAACACATATGGTATGCACTCGTTGAAAAGTGGCTATTAGCCCAAACGCTCGAATTACCCTAGATGCACAGAACACATGAAACTCAAGAAGGATGACCAAAATGTGAAAGCTTGACTCCTTCTTTAAAAGGGGTACAAGAATACCTTTGGTAGGGAAAAGGGAGGCAAAGTTTAGAACAGAGGCAGAAGGAACACCCATTCAGAGCATGCCCCACATGTGACCCATACATATACAGCCACCAAACTAGATAAGATGGATGAAGCAAAGAAGTGCAGGCCGATAGGAAATGCATGGAGATCTCTCCTGAGAGACACAACCAGAATACAGCAAATACATAGGCAAAGGCCATCATTAAAGTACTGAACTGAGAACGGGACCCCCGTTGAAGGAATCAGAGAAAGGACTGGAAAAGCTTGAAGGGGCTCGAGACCCTATATGAACAACAATGCCAAGCAACCAGAGCTTCCAGGGACTAAGCCACTACCTAAAGACTATACATGGACTGACCCTGGGCTTCAACTGTATAGGTAGCAATGAATAACCTAGTAAGAGCACCACTGAAAGGGGAAGCCTTTGGTGGTTCTGCTAAGACTGAAACCCCAGGAACATGATACTTAGGGGGAGGGAGATAATGGGGGAGGGATGGGAAAGGTAAGAGCCATATAGAAGGGAAGAGGGAGGGGTTAGGGGGATGTTGGCCAAGACAGGGAAAGGGAATAACAATTAAAATGTAAATAAGAAATACCCAAGTTAATAAAGATAGAAGAAAAAAAATGTTTCAGTCCATATATGGCTATATAGTGAAGGTCTATCTCAAAATAAAACACAACAAAGAAAGATGGAGGAGGAGGAAGAAAAAGAGGAAGCAAAGAATTAAAAATACAGAAAAGTAAAAAAAAAAGAAATCTCATCAGTATCACAGAAAATGGTGAGGAAACATTGTAGAAATAAAACAATACTCCAATTTATATGAAGTTCAAATTAGTGAAAATTCATACAATTATGAAAGAAATCAGAATAACAGGTAAGTTGTAGATGACTGACAGTGGGAGGGGGAGCATAGGGGAGCCAGGTACATTCTGAAGTTCCACCTCTAATATGAATACACATGAAAATGGACATAATGGCACATGGATGGTTTTTGACCTTTGCTATGTCTTTAAGTAATTATTTAAAAGATGGCAAAAAGTCTTGATAATTTTATAAAAACTGAACAAGGAATCATTTACTGAATAGTTATAGGAACTCAAGGTTCCTAAGGTCCACAGGTGAGTGCTAAGTGTTTAAAACAATGGTAGAAAAAAATGTAGTAACTTTTTAAATGCAAATTCCTCATCTTGTTTAGATAGCATAGAGTTTTCCCCTTCATCTCTTTCTTTAAACATAGAAATCATTTCATGCTTTTTTACTTAAAGTCAGAAAAAGAATTCTCTACTTGCAACTGCACTCCACTCAGGATTTGCATATTGTTCCCTAGCTAGAACCTTCTTCTACAAATCTGAGATTAAAGATCAACACTAATGTGGCATGAATGACATAGACTTCCTAGGTCAACTTCCCCCACAAAATGTCCTTTTTGCTCATTTACCTGCTAATGTTTTCTAGATCTTAAGTAAGAAATGACTAGGAAGAAGATGGTGCAGGAAACTGAGCTTGGGTTTCTCCCTCTACCAGTGGTAGTTTAGTCTGCATGTGGAGATATTCTTCAGAATAATATTTATATTTCAGGAACTGAAGGTCATGATAAACAAACAGAGCCTGTGTCTGGGAAGATATTATTTCAGTGAAACTGGCTTTATTCTTAGAAAAAGAAGAGTAAACATTAAATAGATATGAACATATTTTCAAGTTCGTGATAAACTGTTTCAGTGATGAGGTTATTATGTAGAAATTCTAAACAGAAAAGGTTCATTTATTCTAAAATTCCACAAAATTACCAATACTTGGTATATTGGATTAGTGTGGACAGCAGGCAGGTCTGTGTCTCACATTCCTATCAAACAAATTCCACTTCAGAAATCCCAAGCACAGACAGCTGTCATTATGCTGTCCTGTCACAGTGGGGGGGCCAATGATGGGTAGCTTCACTGCTCTCTTGGAGCTACTCCAATATCACAGGGCCATTACCACAGATTTGATATCCAGGCTTTAATGACCTTTGTTTCTCTTGCAAAATACCTTAATGGAAGGCCCATGGCATCAGCCCCTTCGGATGAAATATTTTCACATTCCAGTAAGGTCAGAAGTGAATATTCCACTTCTTTGTTTGGGAAGCCATTGTTACTTTGGATTCAGCCCCACAGTGTTAAGTACAAGGCGTATTTCTGAATAAGATTAATTTTTTAATTCTGTGGTAAAAATACAGAAAGATTTAGTCATCCCTAACTACTTATAAAAATAGTTGGTCAACTGACTTGAAATAAATTAATTTATGACTACACACCATCAAGAGACAGCTGAGAGAATAATAGTCCAAATAGTATAGGTGACATCTATATAATTTCCCAATATCTGGAAACACTTCTGGAGCCCTTTGCATGGCTCTTTTTAATATAAGCATAGCTAGCAATGCATCTCATAGGCTTCAGACCCTTGCAATTTTGGGTAGCCATGACAGAATTAATGGGGGAAAACAACTGTAAATAAATGAGACAGATTATTTAATTGCATATGAAAATTGAGGAATGACAGGTTCTTCCCTTCCTTAGAATACATTCTGCAGATGACTTCCTTTCACACTTTAACTTCACAATTAAGATATATAGTAAGGATGTGTACTGTAAAGATCAATCATCTCTACCCTCAGTGATATAAACTGTAGCAAATAGAAGGAAGTTTGTAGAGATTCTTACAATTTCTGGGATTGTAAAATAGAAGCAACGGAATACATGGTGAATGAGAAGATATTTAAAGAAGATGCTGCTATTAAAGCCTGGATGTTGATCATTGGTGCAGACATGCAAGCCCATTTTCTGGCAGGAAATCTATATCTCTCATAAGAATGAAGAACGTTAGAGACATGGGCCTTTATTGAGTAATTGGGAAGAACTTCTGCAGTTCTTGCTCCCTTCCAAAAGCTCCTGCTGATCTGCATTTGGTCAGAGGATAGAACAATTCTCTGAGTACTTTTGAAATACTGGTCATATCTTGTGAGAGTCAATCTATTACAGACTAGATACACAAGATAGTTCTCAATTTCCCCTCTGACCTTTTGCACTCGCTCCAGGCAATGAGTTTAGACTCTGTAATTTCTTAAAATCACAGGGCTAACTTATCCATGCAGCCTGATTCCCCCTGAGGAACTCCTGTCATAATATTGTTGACTATGGGAGGAATTTGTTTCCTAATTTCTCAGTAAGGACAGATTTATGACATCCTGCTGACCTAGTCTCTATCCTTTCTGTCTGTATTTCAAGGAGACAGGCACAATGACTTATAGAGTAAGTGGAGACATGAAAAAATTGTAGGGTAGCTTAGCGAGGCAAAAAGCTTAGCTCTTGTTCTATAAAACATCCACTTTTCAATCAACCATTCCATGTGAGTTCAGTAGCAATGGTCTGGTATAGTAATTCCACTCACCTTGAGTAGCTAGACCCTAGAAAGATGTTACAACTATCAACAAGGATGAGTACCTTCTACAGTGGTACAGAAAAATAAAATAAAATTTTCAAGAAGAAATGTGAGGTAAGCTGCTCAGCTGATCTTATACTTATCTCCACATGCTGACAGTGTTTCTTTTCACACAAGGTTTGAAGCTCACTGGGAAGTTTGTGAAGTGCCCCAGAAGAAGCTCTGCTATGTACACAATTGTCCCTCTTCTAACACAATTGTTCAAAACATCCCAGTGCTTTTTGTGATTTCTAAAGAACAAGGGTTTTGCATCAGAAGTATATGAAAGTAAGCATCACTTGTGATTCAAAAGTAATTCCACATTTTATCACAGGGGTGATACTGATAAAGGTCTCCCCAAGGAGGCAGGAGAGTTGTGTACCAGACAGTGGATGTCAGGGGGCAGCATACAACTTTTCTCTAGTGTCTGTACCCCAGGTAGAACCCTACTGGCAATATATTTGTGGGAAAGGTTCTGAACTGCTTGTCCTGGGGACTGCTGAAGGCCTCAACAGGGAAACAAGATTTTCTTGGGGTCCCAAGTTTCCTCTGGAAGGCAGAAAACCAGAGTCAGACAATTGTGGGGATTACTTTTTACTATTAAATATATTTGTACACACTGTTCCCACCACAAAAATTATAAAAACTATATAAAATTTAGAAATGAAACAATTAGTTTCATATTTTCTTTCTTATTTACTTCCATTACCTATATTTGGTCCTTCTCATCTCTAATATTTAGTCTTTCTATTCTCTTTTTCCTTTATGACACAAAATTCACATGTCTTCCAGTTTTACTTATAGACATATATTATTGTCTAGATTTCTCATAACAGGGAATGTGATGTGTGTGTGTGTGTGTGTGTGTGTGTGTGTGTGTGTGTGTGTGTGTGTGTGCTCCTTCTGTAGTTCCCTATAATCATTCCCTATTCCAGTGCTGCTTAAATCTATTCTCCATCATGTTTTAATTGATTTTTCCTTGCCTAAACTGCCTTCACAATGATAATACCAGTTGACAGGACAAAATGGGATGATCTAAATCTCTAAGTCCATTCTTGTATATGAAAGAGCCTGGGCAATCAATTATTGATAAGAAAGAGAAAATGAGACTTTTACAAGGAGGAAGTTCTTACTATAGTTTTCCAATCTAGGTGTTCAATCATATACATATAAATATGAGTAATATTTGCTAATCAGATACTATATGTAAATGCATGTGTCTGTAACAACAATAATAATTAATGAAAATTAAAAGAAATTAGGAGAATTACTAGGAAAATATAGGGGTTCATGGAAGTGGGAACAGAAAGTTGTAGAAATGATGAAATTTGGGCTACATCTATGTAGTAATTCTTTTCCAAAAGAAACTCCTAAAGCTGACAAGCTGGAAGGTGGGACACATTTAGATTGAACAGGTACAGTGTATAGAACCATGCTCTCTCTCTCTTCTCTACACCTTACTTGCTCAATCTAATACTATAATTTCACTGGTAAAATATTACTCCTCTGCATCTTCCCCAAGCTCAAACTGAGTTTTTTTGTTTATTTGGGTTTTTTGTTGTTTTGTTGTTTTTCACATTGCAGGCATCAGCAAAATATTTGTCCTGTTCCTTGTTTACTTCCTAAAAATGCCCTTGGTTGTTTTGCCTGTTATGTGTTTGTACCTGTGGCTCTCAGGTTCTTGATGACTTGTTCAAAAAAGAAAGAGCTGAAAGAGCACACACACACACAAACACACACACACACACACACACTCTCTCACACACACATGCACTTGCACACACATTCAGCCATCTCCCTTAGTCTGGGTTCTCAGGATTTTTAAGGCTATAATTACATAATAATTTTTCCAAGATGACTCCAGGTTGGTGTCTGGGTGTGTGTATGTACGCATATGCATGTGTGTGTGTGTGTGTGTGTGTGTGTGTGTGTGTCTGTGTGTGTGTGTGTTGAGTACTCTTTTGTATGAATCCTAGCAATGTCCATAACTCTGCTACTCAAAAATGTTTTCGGTGACTCAACAGAAGCTTTACAACGGTGTTAATGGGAAAATGACAGATATTTAGGATGTAAAATTTTATCTGATCCCTATAAAAAATGTCACATTGATCTGATTTAGCACATAAGAATGCTGACTGCTTTTGCAGAGATGCAGGGTTTGATTCAAAGCATACGTAAAACTGCTAGTAACTGTCTGTAACTCCAATCCCAGTGTATCTGAGCCTCTCTTTTGGCCTCTGAAATCCTCGTTCTCATTTAGTATAAAAACATATCCTGTCCAAACACAAGTTACACACAAATTGATATAGAACAGATATTTTTATTTCAGAATCTAGAGTCCATTTTACTGAAAGGGCAATTTAAATGCTGGCAAAGAGAGAAACACTCTTATCCGCTTTGGATACCTCAGAAGGAGCAGTTAGGAAGTCTGTTTCTCTCACCTTCTGCTTCCCTGAGTGGTATATGTCATAGTTTGAATGTCTGTGGAAGATAAAGAGTAACCCTGACAGCAGTAATGGTTTGCAGTGTCTTGGGGCTTCAGGCTGCTGATCTTGAGAGAAAATTGTGTACCTGATCCACTGCCACTGAACCTTGGTGAAATCCCTTACCAAGTTGGATGCAGTATATATCAGGATCTTAGGGGGGTTTCCAGTTTTCTGCTGAAACCATAAAAACTTTTGTAATGTCTTGGCTTGCCCGACATGTATTGATGGTGCCTTTCTCCAGAAATGCAGACAGGGAGGCTGAGTCTGAGTCATCCTAATGTCACATCTTGTACCTAAGTTTGAAGATTAAAAAGTTCTGTTAAAATGAATCCTGCTAGAGAAACTTTCCATGGAGACCAGGCAACACTGCCACACATTCTTATGAATGAATTTTCAAAGGTGTCTTCCTTACCTATAAGCCAAAAGAGCAGCAATAACCCCAGGAAAATTGAATGAGAGATGTCATCTCTGAGTGTGACCTGTTTGAGCCTGATTCTAGCATAGGGTGTGACCTGAATATGAAGCAGCTCAAGACTGTATGGGCTGCGTTCAGGCAAAGGCAAATCAGCAAGACCAGGGCACAGCCTCAGTACTAGTCAAGTTAGTGTCTCATTGAACCTCTGATCCTCTTTGTATCAGATCAGAGGGAAGTAAGTTATTTGTCGGAATAGCCTCTTTGAACAACAAATAATAGCACAGTATGAGTTGCATCTTATTTGAATTGCTGTCATGTCAATGTAGAAAATTTCATTGTAATATTTCCTTCTATGTAAGGGCTTGACAGATATGGTATACTAATAATTGCATTACATGAATAATTTGCTATATTAATGGTATATTAACAATTATATTACAGTACATTAATTACATGGTTCTCTTATAGTTATCTGTAGATGTTATTGAGGCCATGCAGCTTTGTTGGTTTTTGTTTCTGTTTATTTGTAATAATGAATTTCAATTATGTCATTTCTCCATTACAGTTTCTCTGTCTAAAGCCTGACATGCTTTCTTTCGAATTGCATCCATTCAAATTTATGTGTGTGTAAGCTCTCAGAGTTGACTGTTTGGTTTCTATCCCCACTTAATTAGAGTTTTTAACTTTAAGGACTATGAGTTTCTTCTTGAAATTATCATTTATGTTCTTCAATGTAAAATGGTTCCTAAGCTTCCATATGATAAACTCAACTTATTTTTTTCCAGATATTAATAAGGCATCTGTTTTAGTTAAATTTAGTAGTGAGGGGCACAAATTGTGTGGTGAGAGAAAAACATGAACATGAATCTAGAAGCAACCCATGGGAAGGTATAGCCATAATGGTGTGCACAGTATGTTCTCACTGGGAGTAAAGATAGGATGAACTTAGTGTGAGGTTCCATGAAGAATTGAATGGGAAGAGTTTTACATGTACAGGCAACAATTTTGAAGGAGAGAGACATTAATCAGGGTGAGAATGACATGATATCTAGGTTTAAAAATTATGATGAACATGGCAATGATGTCAGAAGCCATCAGTAGGTAGATACTTAAAAAAATTGATTGACCTGAAAAATCAATCAAAAAAATGGTTCAGAAATATGTGGTCATAGTGTTCACATTCAGAAATATAACACTATTTCTGCAATAGATAAAGATATGCATGTTGCTCTAATTCTATCCATTAATATGAATATATTTATGTTAAATATATAGGTTTTGATTAAGCAATAAAATCATGCTCACAAATATCTAATCTATCAAAATGGTAATTTATTTCACAGCTGGCAGTAACATCTAGATAAAACACAGTTGATCATATATCAAAAGTTTTATATTTGGATACAACAGTGAAAATAGTTAGTTTTTACTGATTTGGTTTTGTGTATATGGGTGTCTTTACCTAAATGTGCAAAACATGTCTAATACCCACCAAAGTCAGAAGAGGGTGTTTGGTCTTCTAAAACTCTACTGGTTTCAACCCTTCATACTGAAATTATTTCTTCCTAAGGAATTCAGGTTTACTTCTTTGGAAACACTTTATGATGCTAACCAGCACTGCCCATCCATTCAGATTATGAAGAATTCAATGAAGCAGCTGCATGAGCTCTATACTTGACTCTACTCAATGAAAAGAAAAGAGAGCAGGTTGACAGCTGATTCACCCTAAACAGGAGAGATCACTGTTAAGGGCCAGACTCCTAGAATTGGCTTTTCTCCATCTGCAACACAAAGAATTGTCAGGATCTCTAGTCTTCACTGCCTAAATCTGAGTATGAAATGTGACTAGACAACTCTCAGAGAAGAGGGCAGAAACAATGAGAAAATAATGGACAACAGTGATTAGAAACAATAAATGTCTCTTCTCCCTACTGTTATAATATTGGCAATTGAAAGGCTGCATTTGAATAAGTAGACATCATTGCTTCTCCTAATAGAGAGATTGATAAAACGAGTACAGAGTTGAGTTTTCATCCAAGTGGGGCCCAGACAACAGTTAATGGCAAATTATATGGTGCTCTGCAAGTGATAGTGATCCAGAGACTACATCTTCCTGTGAATGAAAGGCAGCATTAGGAAGAATTTTTAAAATATGTCACAGATGAATATTTGCAGAACACACATATATTCAATCCATTTTCCTACTAAGAAGTTGGAAAATATTTAACTTAATTGATGGACTTCTTGTCCACAGGGGAAGGAAACTGTGGGGTTAGAGACCCATCATTGAATGAGCCTAGTCCTATTGGCTAAAATCCTCTAATTCTAGCCTTTATATTAGAAGATAGAGAATCCACAAGTTCTAAATCATCCTCCAGTACAAGATTGAGGCCAGCTATACCTAATTGAGATCTGGACTTTATAAAAAAAAACTCCAGTTTTTAAAACTTGTTAGTAAATATTAACAACAATGTATTAAACATAGTTGCAAATGATAACAGAGTAGATAATACATTACTTCCAACACATACATTCAGCTCTTGTTTTAGTTGCATCAGATAAATCTCTATAGAATGGAAATAGGAGTTATCTGAGACTACAGCTAATATAATTAATCTTTGGAATACCTAAAGCATATTTTTATTAGAACTTATTTTGACTATCATGTGGGAAGTCATTCAATATAATACAATATAATGCTCTTCATAACACATTGTAGACTATTTCATACAGCTTATTTAGATATGCTACATTGGGGTATGTTAGTGTTTTCCTGGTGGTTCTCAGCCTGTCTCAGGCTGTCTCAGGCTTCTGCTGTTTGTTACTGCATTACAGGGTCAAATATATATACTTGTGTGTTTGTTTGTGTGTGTGTGTGTGTGTGTGTGTGTGTGTGTATGTGTACCTCCATACTCTAAAATTTAAATACATAATTATACAAGGTTATCGAATTACATTTTGAGTAGTAGAATGAAGAAAATTTATTTTGTCATAATATGTTAGTTTTACAACATTTTTATTGCTGATTGTTAGACCCATTTATTTTAACAGAGCTGCACACTCTATAAAAATGTAGCAAAATACTATATTATATTCCCCATTCCAAGGAAGAGGGATAGATTACTCGGCTTTCATTGTTTCAATCTTTCTGCCATATACACCGACAGTCTTTGGTGAATAATTACTTAGGGAAAGAGATTTTACTTCTCCCTGAACTAGAAAGTTTTGTGAAAATGTGAATTTTAATACCCTATGTAAATTCTAAAAAGCCCAGTGACATCCTCCCTATGAGGAACAGTGCCTGGGTCAGGAAATCTAATTCATAGCTGTCAAACATTCCTCTACAACAGAATGACACAAAATGGGGTCACTGGTTATTTTATCCCATTATTTCCTCACACACATTTTCTCTTGTTCCTCAGAGAGAGGTTCTTTAATATCCATGAGTGAAACTCAGACCTGCTCCTGTTGCAGACATATTAGGAGATTCTATCACATGTTAGTTGAACTCTTGATCATATTGCGTCTTCTGAGAGGGAGGCAGCCAGTTCCCAAGAAAACAAAATGTGTTTTGTTCTGGTTTTTAGATACTGTTCTTCTGTTGACAGTAGTAAGTGGCATCCTCCATGCTGCACTTCATGAGAGAGGAACAGGTCCCAAATGTACCTTTATGGTCCAGAGTATTCCCCAGAAGTTTTTTTCACACATAGAATTGATCTACGTGGATGACTAGTACTATAATATATATATATATATATTGATTTTTATTCTTGCAATAAAACTCAGATGAAGTTTACTGGAATGTACACTTCAGGAAAACCTGAGGCCCCAGATTTTGCCATACCCTTTTTTACTTTAGCTACTCTATAAAGGGTTAACTAATCCACCTGAGTCTAGTTAAGTGGTTCTGAGCCCAAAAAGGTCTGAAAACAAAACAGTGTGAGTGTATGATCTGGAGCTGGAACTCAGTTATTTTCAGAAATATTAGCACGAAAGTCAGATACAGAAACCTCCCTTTCTAAAGCAGGAAGAAACAGAGATAGCAATTTTGCAATCACAAACTTAACATTGTGCCTCATGCTGATATTTAGGAGGTCCTTGTGCTTCTGATTCTCCTGAGACAGAGTTATTATTATTAGTATCCTGGAGAAACCTGTCTTCCCTCTCTGAAGGTAGTTTATTTGGGTCTCTGTAGCTAATTTATTTATTATTTACTTATTTACTTATTTTTTAGGATTTTATTTTACTTTATTTTTTTGTTAGACTTTTAAATTTACATTTCAAATGTTATCCTCTTTCCTGGTATCCCATCCATAAATCCCTCATCCCCTCCCTCCTCCACCTTCTTCTGTGAGGGTGTTCCCCAACCCATCCACCCACCCCTTCTTGCCTCCCTGCCCTGACATTCCCTTTCACTGGGGGGTCCAGGTTGGCAGGAACAAGGGCTTCTCCTTCTTTTTCTTACTTTGTTGGTGTCCAACAAAGCTGTACTCTGCTACGTATGCAGCTGGAGCCATGAGTCTGTCCATGTGTACTCTTGGGGTAGAGGTTTAGTCCTTGGGAGCTCTGGTTGGTTGGCAGTGTTGTTCTTATGGGGCTGCAAACCCCTTCAGCTTCTTTAATCCTTTCACTAACTCCTCCAATGGGAGCCCCATTCTCAGTTCAATGGTTTGCTGCTAAGATTCCTCTCTGCATTTATCAAGCTATGACAGATCCTCTCAGGAGACAGCTATATCAGGGTCCTGTCAGGATATACTTCTTGGCATCAGCAATATTGTCTGGGTTTGGTGGCTGTATATGGGCTGGATCCCCAGGTGGGACAGGTTCTTGATGGCCTTTCTTTCAGTCTCTGCTCTACATTTTGTCTCCATATTTCTTCCTATTAATAGATTTGTTCTTCCCTCTAAGAAGGACTGAAGCATCTGCGCTTTGGTGGTCCTTTTCCTTCCTTGAGCATCAGGTGATCTGTGGACTATATCTTGGGTAATCCAAATTTTGGGCTAATATCCACTTATCAGTAAGTGTATACTATGTGTGTGGTTTTTTTTTTTTGTTGTTGTTGTTGGTTTTTTTTTTGTGATTGGGTTTACCTCATTCAAGATGATATTTTCTACTTGACTCCATTTGCATAAGAATTTCATGAAGTCACTGTTTTTAATAGCTGACTAATATTCCATTGTGTACATGTCCTACATTTGTGGATCCATTCCTCTGTTGAGGGACATCTGAGTTGTTTCCCAGCTCTAGCTATTACAAATAAAACTGCTATGAACATAGTGAAGCATGTGTCCTTGTTGTATTTTGGAGCATCTTTGGGACATATGCCGAGAGTGGTATATCTAGGGTCCTCAGGTAATAGTATGTTCAATTTTTCTGAGAATCTCAAGACTGATTTCAGAGTGGTTGTACCAGCTTGCAATCCTACCAACAATGGAGGGAGTGTTTCTATTTCTCCATCTCGTCAGCATCTGTTTTCACCTCAGTTTTTTGATTTTAGCCATTCTGACTGGTGTGAGAGTGTAATCTCAGGGTTGTTTTTGATTTGCATTTCCCTGATGACCTAAGGATGTTGAACATTTCTTTAAGTTCTTTTCGGCCATTTTGATATTTGTCGTTGAGAATTCTTCATTTAGCTCTGTACCCCCATTTTTTTAATAGGATTATTTGTCTCTTTGGAAGTCTATCTTCTTTAGCTTTTGTATATTTTTAGATATTAGCCCTCTATCAGATGTAGGACTGTTAAAGATCTTTTTCCCAATTTGTTGGTTGCCATTTTGTCTAATGACAGGGTCAATGTGCTCAGAACAGTTTCATAGTAATTGGTCAAATGCTTGAAATCTTTTATGGGCTAAATAGCTGAAGGGTTGAGGCCTTTACTTTTCATATACAGATAAATATTACCCATTGGACTGTACTACCCCTGCTGGAGATAGGTAATGTTTCCCAGATACTTTATTATAATAGGGATACATCAAGAAGTAAAATAATGTAGCTCATCAATATTATGAGCCAAAAGTTCATTGAACACATATATTATACCAAATAACCTAATTTGAAACGTGCTCAGAACTTACATTGGTATAAAGTGGAACAGGATCATGTAATATACAGGTATTTAATAACATACTGTTGAACATGCATTGAAGATCATTATATATGTTATATTACAATTTACTGTTTTTTTGATGTGTGCATTGCTGTCACTTTTCAGTAGCAAGGATGTATTTACAATTATAAACAAGATTTCTATTAAGCATACAAGAATTCAGAAAATAATAAAGAAAAATTCAGTTGAACTAATTTAAATCACCTCATAGGAAAATTGAGAAGTAAGCATATAGGTTTGCAAATAATTGTGTGTCCGCAAACACTAAATTTGATAGGTTAAAAATATTTTCCTCATTTCATACTTTGAAACAGGACCCCTAATTATGAACAAGTGTATAGCTCTTGAAAATCACTATAGAACAAATAATACTTGTCATTTCTATAAACTTATATTGTCAATGTCAGGTTTTTGGCTTCTTGGCAAATTTCATTAAAGTCGAATCAATGAACATGGAAAAATAAAATTTTCTAATACAAATTTAAGATATAAGTCAAGTAACAGAAGATAAAACAATTTTATAATTAGTTCTATGATCAAAATGTCAGATGATGTCATATGAAACATATCACTGAAGTATAATACTTTGTCTGATGTATTATCTTAGTCATCCAAATATAAATCTTCCTTTAAAAACAACATAAGAAAAAGTAGAAACCTCCTGTGAGAGATGGGATAGTGTAAGGAGAAATGAAAAGGGATGGCTAGAATAATAGTTTTAAACTGTTTCCTGAGTTATTCCAGTTGGTGAGATAGGGGCCTGTATGATTGCACTTCAAACTTAGTGTACACAGGAGAGTTGCAATCAAAATGCAATGATCTTCTGGCCCCATGTACAATCATGTTTTGAGCTTCATATATTATCCTGAAACAACAAATTAAACATAATAGTGAAGCACTTGTAAGGCTTCATAGTGTTCTTTATGAATGCACAGCTTATTTTTCTTCTGTTTATGTTTTTTATTGATCAGGACACTGGTGGACAATAAAGAGCAGCAATGATTCCATTTTTGAATCTATTTTTATCCAGATCTCAGATGCTTTTCCTACATTAGCTTAAGAAGAAACGGACACTCTCCTGAAGATGGACAAAGAGACAGATGTCTGTGATGTCTTTCCACAATACAAGTGATGAATACAGCATTAATAGTGCACAGTGGGTCATTCATTTTGCAGAACACACACACACACACACACACACACACACACACACACACACACACCCCATAGCATATGTACAGAGTTGGCTAAAACCAGGGACTTCCATCACACAGCTCCAGGGGTGTACTGTCTGATCCTCAGAAACATGTTATCAGAGAGTGCAGCTTAGATCAGGCAATGTGTGTGCCTTACTCATCTCCCTTTTAACTAGGAATGAGCCTTCCCAGATTCTGGACAAGATCTAGTGACATGTTTACTTAAACCAGTCTTTCTTGAGCCTTGGAGCAATTAATCATGTTCCATATTAATAAATCCTGTAAAACTGTACATATTAACAAATCATATAAAAACATTACAAGAAAGGTAAATATAAACATTCACAAACCATGGCATTTATTTAAGTCTGGGGTGTTAAAAACCTGCCACCTTAAAAAATTATATTTCTGAGTATCAAACACATTGAATAAATGTGGCATTATCATTTGTACGGTCAATACTTTTCTTATATTTCAAAGATTATCAGTGGTGGCCATGAGACAACTCAGAGTACAAAGGCCTAAGAACTTTGTGTCAATTTCTGGAACTGATATGTGGAAAGGAGAGTACAAACATTCTACTAGTTGTCATCTAATTTTCATGTGTACCATGACACATTCTTACCCTTGAAAGAAATACAGAAATGTGAATATGAAAATTATTTTAATACTTTACAAATAATGATCTGTCCTGGGACCATTGCAAATAAATTTATTAGTATCATAGGTAGTATTATTAAATAATCAGTTTATTTTATGAATGGAAACAATTTCAAAATGACGTATGTTATAATTATAACAGAAAATATTCACTACTATAAGCCATACATTTTTATAGGAAGTTAAAAAGATAATAGCTCATCCTCCAAGGTTTATTTGGCATCTTTCAGATGCAAGAAGATTCCTACATTTCGTATTAAATAAATTACCCAACTAGGCTCAAGTTCAAATCAAATGGAATATTTTATCCCAACTGCTTTTGCAGCAAAATGTCTTCAAGGGAAAAAAGGTTCTCTGCATGCAATTCGGGGTATTCTGAGACATATGGCACCTTGAATTAAGCCCATCCATTCTTGAAAAAAAACGCCTAGCCATGCCAAGCCTGTCGAGACCCCATATGTACAACAATGCCAAGCAACCAGAGCTTCCAGGGACTAAGCCACTACCTAAAGACTATACATGGACTGACCCTGGACTCTGACCTCATAGGTAGCAGTGAATATCCTAGTAAGAGCACCAGTCGAAGGGGAAACCCTGGGTCCTGCTAAGACTAGACCCCAGTGAACTAGATTGTTGGGGGGGGCTGCAATGGGGGAGGATGGAGAGGAACACCATAAAAAAGAAGGAGGGGGATGTTGCCCGAGCAGGGAAAGGGAATAACACTCAGAAATGTATATAAGAAATACTCAAGTTAATAAAAAAAAAGATTTGCATGTACTACTGTAGAAAATCTCTTACAAACAACTTTCAGAGAAAATTCACTGGCCTATGAGCAGAGGCAAGAAGTAGGAGGTAGGATACTGACAGGAAAAGAGGATTCTGGGAAATAGTGTGAGAATAAAAGATAGATTCAAGAGAGAAGCTAGGGAAGATGATGAGAAAGATACTAAGGACAAAGCTAGTCAGAACTCAAGAAGAGAGAACTGACCAAGTTGTAGATAGAGACTAATTTAAATGGGTTAAACAAGTTATGAGCTTGTCAGAGAATAAGCCAAAGTTTATGGCCTAGGCACTTATTAATGCATAATTAGTCTCAGAGTCATCATTCTGGGAACTAAGGCTGGAAGGAAAGTGGATTTTTATTTTACAACTTTGAGCAAACCTCACAAACCAGATGACTTCTTAATAGATTAATGACAGATTGAACAGTAGTCAGTTGCAGACAGACAGCAGGATTTCGGGGGAGCTATACAGCTTCCAAGGTGCTGCTGCTTTGTTCCCAGGTAAAGAAGAGCAAAGCAAAGAATGCCCTGGCTCATTGTGCTCTTTAGCAGAATCTTCTCGTACATGGTTAGCTTAATACAATTGTATCCTTTTTATACAGTGTAACATCCAGATAATAAAGTCTCCATCTTCACTTCCTTTCTCTGTATGACAGAGGAACCATCAATTGCAGGGCAAGTTAGAGTATTAGCAAATTTATCCCGGTATTAGCAAAAACTTGGGGGAGTTCCTGTCCTTACATGTAGTTCATCCACAGCACAACCAGAAAAACCATCAAGATTCAGCAGCAATGGATCTCAGACCCATTTGCTATTCATCAGCAGCCTGGAATCTGAAGATATGGCCACTTACTATTGTGTGACATACTATAGTAAGCCTATCACAGTGTTACAGGCTATAACATAAACATCACAATGAATAGAAATGTGAGGCTAGGAGCCCCATGTGCTGCTCTTCATCCTCCCCTTTGCTGATATTTCTCAGCCTCAGTCTGATTTTGGAGTTTATAAGGACATTTTTGTAGAATGAATGGTCTCTTCTGTGACTTACCTCTCTTTCTTTCTGCTAAGGTCACAACATCAATATGTCAAATTTTCTCCAGAACTAATAACAGACTAGGATATGAGACATATGCTTAGACATTATTTGGATACCTAAAGGAAGTCATTTTAAGCAAGAATAGAATTAAATGGGATGAGTGAGAGAATAAAAGTAGTCGGTAACAGTTTTTGGACTATGTAGTGTTGGGGAAAGTTGTTTAAGTAAAGATGAAATCACTGCTTTTCTCAAAGAGCACATCTGATAAATTCTGTAGAGAACTGACTCTCAGACCTGTTGGTGAATACAATATTTTGTTGCTGATATTCACATCTGCCTGTAGCACCATACTTTCTCTATGCTAATTCATATTCAAAATGGCTCTGGTAGATAGTGTATCTTCAATAGTTACTTTCCTTATATTTAATGGGAATACGCTTATTAATATCCTCAAGAATATATGTAAGGTTACTGATCTCTTTTAAAAAGCAATTGTTATTTTCACCAAGGTAACCATAATACTTACATTTTAGTACTCTCTCTCATTTTATGTTTTATTCTTCTTATTGTTAATTATACTGTTAAAATGTATTTTACTACATTTAGTAGTAAGTTTATTAGTTTTTAGCTAGATTAATCTAAGAGCATTTTCACAAATTTAACAAATTTGGGTTACACTCATCCTCATCAGTCTGTATTAACCACTATTCAATGAAAATAAAGGTGCCTTTTTCAAGAATGTCTAGTGAATTAGTCTGAAATTGATTTGTGAATTCAACAAACAAAGATACAACCAAAATTATAGTCATCTTTAACTATGATAAGTAGAATAATTTCACTCAACCATATGACATAGTCCCCGACCTCATTATCTGCATCTCTCAAATATAATATCATTACCAGTTGTGTGATATATGAGAGTATTAAGTAAGAGATTTGACTGGAATCAGCAGAAATCCAGCAAATCTCTTTAACTTCTGCTCTATTGTAACTGAATTTAGGATTCAAATTGTAAATATAGCTTTTATTTGACTGATGTTATTCTTTAGCATTTGTTATAAATAAGCTCACCGTTCCTAGTTATTTCTGAATTTTGTCTGGCTGTTTCAACTCAACTGTTCTGGTTCAAACTCATCTCCAAGATGGCTAATTAAATTTGCCATCTCTCAACTTCTCACCAAACTGCTCTGTTGGGATACTTTCTTGTACACTATGTAAAGGCTGTCTTTGTATCATTCAAATGTTTGTTTCATGCCAGCAGAAACCTGAACTTTAATCAGGCACTGTTAGTATAATTTTATGATGCATCATCAGTTTGAAATTTGTAAATGTTGAACTCCATCAACTTCTCTTGGTTTAATAAAGAGCTGAGGAAAGATTAAAACAGAGACAGAAGGAACACCCATTCAGAGCCTGCCCCACATGTGGCCCATACATATACAGCCACCCAATTAGACAAGATGGGTGAAGCAAAGAAGTGCAGGCTGACAGGAACCGGATGTAGATCTCTCCTGAGAGACACAGCCAGAATACAGCAAATACAGAGGCGAATGCCAGCAGCAAACCAATGAACTGAGAATAGGACCCCCGTTGAAGGAATCAGAGAAAGAACTGGAAGAGCTTGAAGGGGCTCGAGACCCCATATGTACAACAATGCCAAGCAATCAGAGCTTCCAGGGACTAAGCCGCTACCTAAAGACTATACATGGACTGACCCTGGACTCTGACCTCATAGGTAGCAATGAATATCCTAGTAAGATCACCAGTGGAAGGGGAAGCCCTGGGTCCTGCTAAGACTGAACCCCCAGTGAACATGATTGTTGGGAGGAGGGCGGCAATGGGGGGAAGGTGGGGAGGGGAACACCCATAAAGAAGGGGAGGGAGAGGGAATAGGGGGATGTTTGCCCGGAAACCGGGAAAGGGAATAACACTCGAAATGTAAATAAGAAATACTCAAGTTAATAAAAAAATAAAAAAAATAAAAAAAATAAGAGCTGAGGGCCTAGGAAGGCAGGAGAGGGAAAGGTAAAAAGCACCTGGGCAGAGATGGAACTGTGGAAAAGAGTTTGGGGAGGAGATTTCGCAGCCAGACACAGAGAAAGAAACAGGTATCAGGACTAAAAAGAGGTAAGAAAACACACATAGCAAACATAGGATAGAATAGATGGGATTAATTAAATACACAGGGTAGTGGGGAATAAGACAGTGTCTAAACTTTAAATTTACTCTTGCAGAATAAAGCACTTTAACACAAGCAAATTAGCATAGAAACATATACATTCATACATATACTCCCATATTCTTGCTGGGCCCAACTACTTATTTCATACTTACATGCAAACACATACATACTTACTCACATATGCATATAGAGCAAAAACTCAAGCACCAGCACAGAAAGAACTCACTCACTCATCTGGATGAATAATTGGCTTCAACCTTTACTGCATAATGCAAGAAAAAGCTTCTAACTTTCTTTGTTAAATGAAAGAAAACCCAAGTCTGTAAGGAAAGTTTTCTTTTCCAACCCCTTTAAGAACCTTGATATTAAAATACCTGATGGTAAGGAGAACCTGCCTCCTCTCTATTCAATAACTGGTTCACTCTTTTTGTCTCTCCTCATCTGCCTAGTTTCTTATGTCTGTAAAGCTTCTATTTTGTTTCTACTTTCCTTCTCCCTATTCTTCTTCTGCTCTACATTAATGTCATCATTCCTAGTTGAAGTACTTTCACTGACACATAAAAACATAGTATTCCAATATCAAAATTCATGTCCAAACCTAAATTCATGTCATAAGTTGAATAAGGAATTTATAACAGAGTTCTTTACAAGTGTTTTCATTAAGACTAGCTATATAATTAGAAATGCATTTTCTGTCACTAACTCCATAGGTTCACTGGGAGTTTCAAATTATAATACTTACACCTAAGTTAACACTGAAGATTTGTATAGATAAATCCAGTCAATATTTTGTCTCCTGTACTTGCACCTATAATAAATCATTCAAACCCTTTTAAGGCCTTAATGGTTTTATGGCCTAAGGAATGTATTCCATGTTTTCTATTTTAGCACAATTAATTAGTGGCATAAAAGAATTTCATACACTCAATTTCAGCTTTTATATTACAGAAAGCTGTAATTTTAGACCTTATAAAGGGCTCAACAATTACTAGTATAAATGTAGGAATTCTTATAGAAGCATCATTACAAAATAAGAAATAATCTATTTTCCTATACAGCAGCACTCTAAGATACATTGTCTTCCCCATAAGGTGAGCTAATGACCAGGAAATGTTATATCAATTTAATAACTACAGGAAAAGAATATCAATAGAAAGGATTGGAGAGAGGCCTCACTGCCTGGACAGGTGGGCACTCCTGAGATAGCAGAGTGGAAGAGACCACCAACACTACCCACCCCTGCCCACATCCCTGGCCCAAGAGGAAACTGTATACAGCCTCTTGGTTCCCTTGGATAAGGGCACACAGCAGCAGCAGGTCCCCTGAGTCTGAGACACCGCTGGAACCTGAAGGGACCGACCAGATAAACAGATCTCTGCACCCAAATCCCGTGGGAGGGAGAGCTAATCTTTCAGAGAGGCAGACACGCCTGGGAAACCAGAAGAGACTGCACTCTGCCCACATTACTGATTCCAGAGGAAAACACCAAAAACCATCTGGAACCCTGGTGCACTGAAGCTCCCGGAAACAGCGGCAAGGATCTTCCTGGTTGCTGTCCCCATGGAGAGCTCATAAGCAACACCCCACGAGCAAAATTGAGCCTCGGGACCACAGGTAAGACAAACCTTCCTACTCCAAGAGACCTGCCTAGTGAACTCAGGACACAGGCCCACAGGAACAGCTGAAGACCTGTAGATAGGGAAAACTACACTCCCGAAAGCAGAATACTCTGTTCCCATAACTGGCTGAAAGAAAACAGGAAAACAGGTCTACAGCACCCCTGAAACACAGGCTTATAGGACAGTCTAGCCACTGTCAGAAATAGAAGAACAAAGTAACACTAGAGATAATCTGATGGCGAGAGGCAAACGCAGGAATCCAAGCAACAGAAACCAAGACTACATGGCATCATCGGAGCCCAATTCTCCCACCAAAGCAAACACGGAATATCCAAACACACCAGAAAAGCAAGATCTAGTTTCAAAATCATATTTGATCATGATGCTGGAGGACTTCAAGAAAGACGTGAAGAACTCCCTTAGAGAAACACAGGAAAACATAAATAAACAAGTAGAAGCATACAGAGAGGAATCACAAAAATCCCTGAAAGAATTCCAGGAGAACACAATCAAACAGTTGAAGGAATTAAAAATGAAAATAGAAGCAATCAAGTAAGAACAAATGGAAACAACCCTGGATATAGAAAACCAAAAGAAGAGACAAGGAGCTGTAGGTACAAGCTTCACCAACAGAAAACAAGAGACAGAAGAGAGAATCTCAGGAGCAGAAGATTCCAGAGAAATCATCGACTCAACTGTTAAAGATAATGTAAAGCAGAAAAGATACTGGTCCAAAACATACAGGAAATCCAGGACTCAATGAGGAGATTAAACCGAAGGATAATAGGTATAGAAGAGAGTGAAGACTCCCAGCTCAAAGGATCGGTAAATATCTTCAACAAAATCATAGAAGAAAACTTCCCTAACCTAAAGAAAGAGATACCCATAAGCATACAAGAAACCTACAGAACTCCAAATAGATTGGACCAGAAAAGGAACTCCTCCCGTCACATAATAGTCAAAACACCAAACGCACAAAATAAGGAAAGAATATTAAAAGCAGTAAGGGAAAAAGGTCAAGTAACATATAAAGGCAGACCTATCAGAATCACACCAGACTTTTCGCCAGAAACTATGAAGGCCAGAAGATCCTGGACTGATGTCATACAGACCCTAAGAGAACACAAATGCCAGCCCAGGCTACTGTATCCTGCAAAACTCTCAATTAACATAGATGGAGAAAACAAGATATTCCATGACAAAATCAAATTTACACAATATCTTTCTACAAATCCAGCACAACAAAGGATAATAAATGGTAAAGCCCAACATAAGGAGGCAAGCTATACCCTAGAAGAAGCAAGAAACTAATTGTCTTGGCAACAAAACAAAGAGAAGAAAAGCACACAAACATAACCTACATCCAAATATGAATATAACAGGAAGCAATAATCACTATTCCTTAATATCTCTCAACATCAATGGCCTCAACTCCCCAATAAAAAGACATAGATTAACAAACTGGATATGCAACGAGGACCCTGCATTCTGCTGCCTACAGGAAACACACCTCAGAGACAAAGACAGACACTACCTCAGAGTGAAGGGCTGGAAAACAACTTTCCAAGCAAATGGTTGGAAGAAGCAAGCTGGAGTAGCCATTCTAATATCAAATAAATTCAATTTTCAACTAAAAGTCATCAAAAAAGATAAGGAAGGACATTTCATATTCATCAAAGGAAAAATCCACCAAGATGAACTCTCAATCCTAAATTTCTATGCCCCAAATACAAGGGCACCTACATACGTAAAAGAAACCTTACTAAAGCTCGAAACACACATTGCACCTCACACAATAATAGTAGGAGATTTCAACACCCATTCAGAGCCTGCCCCACATGTGGCCCATACATATATAGCCACCCAATTAGACAATATGTATGAAGCAAAGAAGTGCAGGCCAAAAGGAGACGGATGTAGATATCTCCTGAGAGACACAGCCAGAATATAGCAAATACAGAGGCGAATGCCAGCAGCAAACCACTGAACTGAGAATAGGACCCCCGTTGAAGGAATCAGAGAAAGAACTGGAAGAGCTTGAAGGGGCTCGAGACCCCTTATGAACAACAATGTCAAGCAACCAGAGCTTCCAGGGACTAAGCCACTACCTAAAGACTACACATGGACTGACCCTGGACTCTGACCTCATAGGTAGCAATGAATATCCTAGTAAGATCACCAGTGGAAGGGGAAGCCCTTGGTCTTGCTAAGACTGAACCCCCAGTGAACTAGATTGTTCGGGGAGGGCAGCAATGGGGGGAGGGTGGGGAGGGGAAAACCCATATAGAAGGGGAGGGGGGGATTAAGGGGATGTTTGCCCAGAAACTGGGAAAGGGAATAGCATTCCAAATGTAAATAAGAAATACTCAATACTCAAGTTAATAAAAAAATGTAAATAAGAAATACTCATGTTAATA
>NC_046158.1:78412320-78442312 GCF_011064425.1 Rattus rattus | reverse complement strand
CCGATGATGCCATGTAGTCTTGGTTTCTGTTGCTTGGGTTCCTGCGCTTGCCTCTCGCCATCAGATTATCTCTAGTGTTACTTTGTTCTGCTATTTCTGACAGTGGCTAGACTGTCCTATAAGCCTGTGTTTCAGGAGTGCTGTAGACCTGTTTTCCTGTTTTCTTTCAGCCAGTTATGGGGACAGAGTGTTCTGCTTTTGGGCATGTAGTTTTTCCTGTCTACAGGTCTTCAGATGTTCCTGGGGCCTGTGCCCTGAGTTCACCAGGCAGGCCCTTTGAAGTAGAAAAGTTGGTCTTACTTTCTAGTTCTGAGGCTAGAGTTTGCTCGTGGGTGTTGCTTATGAGAGCTTCTCTGTGGGGGGCAGCAAAGAGGTGGACCTGTTCTGTCTTTTCAGGGAGCCCCTGTGCACCAGTGTCCCAGATGGCTCTTTGATGTTTTCCCTGAGTCAGAGATGTGGGCAGAGGTAGTCTCTTCTGGTTTCCCCAGGGATGTCTGCCTCCTCTGAAGGTTTAGCTCTTCCCATGGGGATATTATGCAGAGAACTGTTTTTCCAGTTGGTCCCTTCAGGTTCCGGCTAGTGTCTCGGACGCAGAGGGACCTGCTGCTCCTGTGCCCTTATCTCATGGAACCAGATCCAATCATAAATTTCCTCTTGGGCAAGGGGATGTGGGCAGGGTGGGCAGTTATGGTCTCTTCTGCTTTGCAGTCTCAGCAGTGCCCACTTGTCTGGGCGGTGAGCTCTCTCACTACGGGGTTTTTGGGGGTAGGAGTCAGTGATTTTATTTTTTTTTTTTTTTTAATCATCAGATATATGGTAAATACAAATAGTTTGTGCTTTACATATTTAAAATTTAAAAATATTTTATGGAATGTGATGAATAAACCATATAAAGTTGTTGACTAGCAAAAGATTTTGTCAGAAGACATGGATCAGTGAATAAAACTAGTTGTTGCATTGGAGAGGATCTGCTTTTGTTTTCTAGTACCCAAATGTGGTTAACAACCATTTATAATTCTAGTTCCAGAAGATTTGATCCCCTCTTCTGATTAACACTAGCCCTGGGCGTGCAATTGGTTCACCAGCATACATGTAGGCAAAACAGTCATAAACATAAACAGAAAATAAAGTAAAACAAACAATGGTAGATAACCATAGTTTAGAGACGCAGGTTAGAATGTTGCATAGTGAGATGCCTGCTGTTTATTGATTATTACCGGTGAGAAAGCAGATTGTTCTTCACCAAAATTGTTTTACCATTAACATGAAGGAGAGGGAAAGTGAGTAAAATTTGATATAGACAAAACAACCATGGAAACAGCATTAACAAGAAAAGCAACAACAAATTATCACAGATGCTATTACTCATGAGCGGGACTAAAAATAAATTACTGGTGTGAAGAATGAGGAAATAGCTCATTATAGTCAAATTAGGTTCCCTAAAATTGTCTCCCTCTCCTCTCTTTTTTAATTATACCTATTATATTTTCAATAATATTCATTATTTGTGGACTTCAGGAATCATGAACACCATGAAGAATACAGGTATTACTCTAGAATATGGTTTAAGTTTCCTAAATGAGATGGTAACTTGATTTTAACTTTTCATATTCCTTTAAGCTGTCTGAAGTACTAGTCAGCATAAGGTATGAACTAAGTGTTGTGTGTTAATATTTTAAACTGATCATTTTGAAAAACAATATTTACCACACTTGGTCAAAACCACAACAAATACAGGGGCATACAAAAGTTGCTAGGGATGTGGGCACAGGAAAGATGAGGATGAAGGTGAGTATGGGATTTGTTTAAAGTGAGATTGACCATGGTGGATTAAAAATAGAAACAGGAATGTCTTTGGGAAGAGGCAATAGTGCCATGGGTTGTCTTCGTCACACTGCCTATGTGGGGAAGAAATAGAATGTAAACAGGGTTTGGCCAACAAGAATGGGAACTTGGAAGGAATATATCTATAAAAAAAATAGAAGTCTCACAGTTAAATGTTGAAAGGCAGAATAGGGAGATGCTGAGCAGCAGAGGCAGTTTTGACTGTGGACAATTTGAGAAACAATTTGAGATCTAAGGGTGAAGACCTGAAGTAATGGAGTCAGAGTAATGGACCTGACACCTGAAGAGTAATAGATATATAGGGTCAAGGTAATTCAACCAACAGGAAGAAACAGTTATCTGTTTAGAGAACAAAAGAGTCACTCCCCTCATCTATATCATTGTAATATCTATTTGCTCAATACTGTACAACAGTTCTTATTAAAAAAAATAAAAGTGATGTAAAGTCCTGTACAAGGTAAAGCGAGACCCACAAAATGCCCCACCTACTTACTGGGCCATGGTTCCTTCCATACAGGACAGTTTCATATGTAATTGTGAAAGTCTCAACGTCACAATTATGCAAGACTTATGAACTTCACAAACCAAAAGAAGAACAATGTTTGAGCAAAGGAAAGCAGTTGCTAAGGCAAAGGCCTCTGAGAAATCGCAAGAGAAATAGTATTTCCTCCATTGAGAGCATGGGGTTGGGGAGGTGCTGCACCATAATGCTAATAATGTGACACACCTTAAGTATTTTAGCTGTGACAATAAAAATAATATCCCATATTCACTCTCTGAAGTAGCCATAGACCCAAGATGTCAGGAGTATTCTCATTATGTTAAAGACTTAGAAATTGATCCTTGCTTCTGCTGGCACCAAGACAGGAAGTTCTTCTCATTGGATCTCTATGAACTTTTTGCTCAACTGATGGGTCTCTCTATTGTTCAGATCCCACCAGGGAGCATAAAGACTGGTCAACGTTAGCGCTCTACAGACACCATTAATTTGACATGAACAGGAGTTACATACTGCAATATCCACTTAAAAATCAGAAATGAACATTTTCTAATTCATTCAGCATGGCACTGGATGATGTGACTTTACATTATTTGTGTTAAAATTATGCCATTTATAAAAGATAATAATTTTAACCATAAAAATCTGCAATGTAGGAGCCAAAATTTGAGGATCAAACATCAATGATATAATGAAGCACATAGCAATCTATCCACATAGGCTTTAGATATGGAACTTCCAAGAGGGTAGGTATATGCCAGATAATAAAAGCTGAGCATAGACCAATAAAAGTTGTATATAAATGTTATTAAAGGACTTATGTTTCCAAAGACAACAGCTCATGTTAACAGAGAAACAGATATGTTACATTGCCTTAAGGCTTCCCAAGGAGGGATGTGTAACTACAGTTGTTATTCTTTCATAGTGCAACAACCATACCGTCCAGAAGAAACAAAAATTTCATAGTACTTATTCCATTGTGACACTACATTTTTACTATTTTTAGGATGTATTATCAGATATCAGGTGCCAGGGACCGCCTATATTAGCCTTCTTTTCTTGCTTTGGATCTTCTTGAAGCAGCAGAGGGGGAAGAGCATCTGCAAAGGGTAAGACCTTTATTCATGAGATATTTAGGGTTGCTGTATAATAAGTTTATTTATCTAAGTCTAAGCATTATGTTACTGTAACTGATTTACTTATGTATGTCTAAGTCACTATGCTCTGCTACTGTAATTAACCTGCTTTTTGTGTTCCTTGAGTCCAGAAACTGCAGTCTCTGGCATTTAGCACCTCATTCTAAAACAGCAGAAGATAAAGTAGATTAATTCATAGGAGTCTTTCCTTTTTGCCCCTATGCTCTTGCTTTGTCAGGGTTAGGGGGGTAGTTTGGAGCAATAAACTCTATTGAAACAAGAAAAGTGAATAGAGCTTGCAGAAGGAAAACTTATACAAAGTCAAATATGCATAAACCTATGTAATTTCATATACACAGATTCAAAATGAGTATTTATACATTTCACTGGATTAACTAGGCCCACATACATTCTCACAATAACATTTTACATGTACACATGCATACATCCACACAATTACATACTACAGACAAATCCATACTTACATATGCATATGGAGTGCAAAAAGAACTCACTTTTTTTGATGAAGAATGAACCCAATCTTTTATTACATAGAGAAAGAAATAGCTTCTATTCTTTTAATGCTAAATGAATCAAACCTAAGTTTGTAAGAGAAAGACTTTTCCTTTTAGTAAGACTAAGCCTACATTGCTATTAAAAAGGACCTGTTCTGTCCCATGGTAAGAGAAACCTACCATGTAAATAAGTATAAATTCGCAAAGACTAAACATAATTATCATTTTAAAATAGAAACAGAGTACTAGCGCAGTCATCTAAGGAACAAAAGGAATGGTATGTAATATTATAGAACTGCTCAGGGAATGTAAATCTATTCTGAAAGTAGTTAGAATTTCATTGACCTTGTTTAGTTAACTGGGCAGTAACATTGATAAATACAGAAGAAAAGACAACTTACCTAGAGTTGACAAACCTGTCCTAATATATAAATATACCCTTCTGATTTACCTATCCAGTGCACACCAGGCGCATTCTGGAAAAAATGTATATTTATTTACTCACAATATGGACAGCTCAATATGGCATGAAAAATAGCTTCATATTCAAAGGTTGTTTCACAAGAACAGATACTGACCTTCCTTTAAATATAGCACCAAGAAAAAGCACCTTTAGAACAGGGGATTAGCAAAATACCACTGGTCACTGGATCCTATGTTGATGTTCATTTCTCACATACATGAACATGTTCCTGTAGGTAAAACTTGCAAAACTGTTTCTTCTAGGACACATGGGCATCCATGAATCCTGGACTGAAATTGTTAAGACCAAGCCAGACAATTTAGGGAGCCCTGGAAAGCCATGTACAGCCTCCCCACTACCTTGCTTTTAATTGAATATGCACAGGGCACAACCACTATCCCAAGAACTTTTTATAAGAAAGGCATAGACATGAGTGCCCTTGCTCATTTTGAGTAAGTTTCTGTGGTTTGGTTTGGTATGAAGCATGATGACCCTGTATTCTCTTAGCTCATCCAGTTGAAAGCTGAATGAATATTCAAAGAAGCCACTTCACAAAAATATTCTACAATGTTTATTTGTTGTAGGTTCCCAGTCTAATATTAAGTGATTGTAGAGTTGGGGCATCCAGTCCTCTTAGAGGACATGACCATTGCTATAATTTTAAACTATATTATTTTTTGAAATAGAGTTTTTTTATGATTTATATTTTTGTTAGTTATTTTTATTTACATTTCAATGCTATCCTATTTCCAAGTTCACCAACCCAGAACCCCCATCCCATCCTTCTGTCTCCCACCCGGCTTTCTATGAGAGTGCTTCCCCATGCAAGCATCCACACCTCACTCACCACCTAGCATTCCCTTCCCCTGGTACATTGGCCTTCACAGGACAAGGGTCATTCCCTCCCACTCTTGCCAGATAAGACAATCCTCTGCTATATATGCAGTTTGAAGCCATGGGTCCCTCCATGTCTACTGCTTCAGGTAGTTCCGAGAGTCAGAGGGGTTCTGTTGGTTGATAATGTTGTTCTTCCTATGGGATTGCAAACTCCTTCAGCTCCTTCAGTTCTAGCCTTAACTCCTCTTTTGGGGTCCCTGTGCTCAGTCCAACAGTTGGCTGTGAGCATTCCCTTTGTATTGGTCAGGTTACGACAGAGCCTCTTAGGAAGCTATGGCTCTTTGAAAATAAATAAGTGGTCAGAAAGAAATCCCTGACAAAACCCATGCTATGATTATCTTTACTGTCATCATTCACCTTTGCAAAAAGTCTGACAAAATGCATTCTAGAAAAAAATTTGTATTCTAAAATAAAGCAATATAAATGCACGCAAATAGTGTGTATTTACTATGAGGGGTAAAGGATCTTCAGAGTAGATCCCATGACCCTCAATAGAAAAAAGGCCAACATCTGAAGCCCATAAAATCCCTCAAAAAGTAAAGTTGCCTGCTGTAGAAGGTTGATGGTTTGAGTTTGGTGTGCAGGCACTCTATACAGGTACAGAAAAAGACTAATGTAAATCGCTGAGACTAGGGCCACACAGTGCCCAAGGCTTCCTCTCTTGTAGGGCAACTTCTTAAAATATGGGCCTTTCCCTTGGATTTTGTGGTCAAAAAGAGGCTCCAGTAGATAGTTTCCCTTGGCAGAGCTGAGCATTCACCCTTTAGGGGAAAAAACTCTATAGCAGTCAGATAACCTGCCAAGCACATCTCCTAAGGGCTCAAGGGAAACAACTCTGTGCCTATAACATCTACTACTCTTGACTGGAATGTTTATCCTAGCTTTCAGAATGGGAGTGTCCTTTAAAAATGAGAAAGTATTGAATAGAGATAATTAAGTGGATAGAGGACATAAGAGTTTTTCAGAGGACATGGTTTCAATTCAAAGCTTCCACATGGTGGTTCAGAATCCTCTGAAATTCCAGGTCTAGAGGTCCAATGTCTTCTTCTAACCTTCCAGGATGCGTATTGTAAGAAAATAACTAGAGTTTAGACAAAACAGACATATATGCATATAAACAGCCAAACACATAAAATATAATGAAAACAAAAAATACAGGCAAGAGAAAAGTGTGAACATCATGGGTAGGAGAAGCATTGGTTATAATGGAGCAAACATTTTAAATAAATGCCATCAAAGTTTAAAAGAAGGAGTATTTCTGTGAAAATTATACATTATAGTAGAACTTCTGGCAAAATAGAAAGGATACTCTGATATCTTTAGAACTGCTTTTCATGGTAGAGTAAATAAATCATCAAGCATGAATGTGGAAGTCCAATGAATCATGGTGAGTTTATGACATGAATTCAGTTCTGCCTGATTTTAAATGTTCCTATTACCATAGAAATGAATCATAGCAAATAAAACAAAAAGGGGAAAAAACAGAATGATTTTATTAAATCCACACAGTCGCTCAGCCTCTGACACATAGCAGACCTACCTTATTTTAAACCAGTCAAATCTTTACAAACTCTAATTGACTTTACTTGAGATGAGAGTGAGAGGAGAATATGCATTGCTACATACCCCATGTTCTTTTTTTATTCATACCCAATACTCTGCCTTCCTTCTTCATTGCCCACTGTGATACTATAAATTCGATATGTCTTCCTGAAATGGAAGTTAACAAAAATTGCTTTTCGAGCCTCCCAGCTTCTATGCAGACTGACCCGAGACACTCACTATGTAGATTTAAAGTTTTAGCCAACAAAACCTTAAAGTCTCTGAAATATCTGGTCCTAGTTACCCTTATAAAATGTTCCATGTATCATGAAAAAAACCAATAAATGATAATATGTAAGAGATGTGATTACAGACCCTAAAGGGATTGAATGCCTTCCCTCCCTGCCTTTGTATCCAGTTCTTATTTCACCTCCATCAATTCAAGTGGTTCGTTTCCATCCAAATAACACAGCTCTGGATGTCAGAATTCCCATTAAAATGTTATGGGGGCTCTTCAAGTTATTCAGGATGACAGAGAGAATCGAAATCCATAACTTTCTATCTTCAGGAAGTGATATTCTGGTTCATAGATATCTGCGTGGTTTGGGAATCTCATGTGCCTGCTTCACTGTGCACATGAACAAAATTTGAGATACTTTTCTTCTCTCACTGTAATCTGGACATCAAAATCAGATCAAAAGTTTGTGTAAAAAGCACTTTATCTACAAAGCAATCTCAACAGCCTAAAATCTCCAATTCATAAATTTACATTCTTTTCAGTTCTATTCTTTTAAAGTGAATACAGACTTGCTAAAGCCAATTTACAAGAGGAGTAAGAGATTTTTCTATCTACATGACAATGTACAAAAAGGAGATGTACCCAGTGACTTATGAAATCTTGATCTTTGAACTATAGTTTTGTTTTTTTTTTCTTTTTTGAGGCAAGGTGCATTTTAAGAACCTCCCTTAGGCTTTCATGGAGTTTAAATATCATAGTTCTACAGCTGGCACATTACATTGAGGAAAAGATGAGTTCTCAGAGCTGTGCTCATTGGGTACACAGCACTCTTAATGGTACTTTATTAGCAAATATTTAGGATTGCCAGGGCTCAGCTAAAATACTAACATGTCAACTCTGGAGGTTTGACATGCAATCAAACCTGTCAAGTGACCTGAGATTGATTAATTTCATCCACAGAACCCACTTCAAAAGATGAATATAGCAATGCCCATTTGGTTATCTCTAAAGGAAAATAGTAAGGAAATAGGGAAGAATCACTGGAAACTTTCAGAGCAACTGGAATTGATTAAGAATTCCCAGCAGAGCAGCAGGGGTAATGGGGTTTTTACCCTAACAAAAGATTGAAAGTTAAATTCTAACATACATATATGCTCTGAGGAATATATGTGCATCTCTTTCTCTTTCTCTCTCTCTCTCTGACACACACACACACACACACACACACACACACACACACACACCAGAACTTCAATAATATTCTCCATTCTTTTCTATTATTCTCTTGTCGCTCTTTTGAGTAATATTCTGCTTTGTCTTCCAGACATTTTTTTTCACACTTTTATGTCATTCTCATTTTTTTAACTAGAGCCCAGAATCTATAGTTAGGGTTGCCTGTAATCACATGTCAGTAACAAACTTACTTAAGCATGAATACTTTGTTCACAGCAACACTACCGAAGATTGACTTCTGTCACCCCATCAATCATTAACTGCAATAGATTCTCAGGGAGGAGGGGAGTTATTATTCCCCTTCTCTCTAGTGATTTACACATGTGTATATATATTCATAGGCACAGTTCTGAACAGCGGAATAAGGCAGCTGAGAATTAAGTTTCCTCATTGCTTTGATCTCTACATCTTGGATGTAGACCAGCTTCTGTATATTACTGCAGATGTGACTTCATTGCAATGATAAAATTTTTTCTTTTAAAAAACTGTGTGTAAAGGTGATTTGTCTGTACGTATTTGTGTGTACATCACGTGTGGCTGATAAGAGGTTGAGAAAAGAACATCAGATTGATAAGTCATGCATTATATGATGTGCAAACCTCCATGTTAGTGCAGAGAAATAAATATAGGTCCTTTAGAGAAATAGTCAGACCTCATATCTCTTGAGATAATCATTGAGTCTTTGGACTATATTCTTGGATTATGAGACAGAATAAACTTTTATATAGTTTTTATCACAGCAACAGTAAAATTGTGTAAACTAAGAAGATAGCAGGGTAAACACATACAAGCAGAGGGGATTTGGCCAATTGTTACTCTGAAGAAGATCCTTTCCTAGAACCTTTATAAAGGGTAATCATGTCCTCATGTCAAATCTCTTACTAACTCATCTGGAACATTGAACATCATTGCTACTATTTGGGCACACCTTAGTGACTCTATATTGTCTGAAATGTCCAAATGTCTATCTTTCACATCCTTTCCACTGATGTATATTCAGCTTTGGGAAATGGATATGGCAGTCAACATTGAACATTTGAGACTAAAATGAGTATTTCTTAGGTAGTAAATCTCTAGTTTAGAACATGATAAATTATATGAAGAGAGGACAGAAAGATAGCGATAGTATCCTGAAACCTTCCCAGAATAACATAAGATACATACAATGAACACTATTCAAAAAAGGGAGTTTGGGAATTCTAAAGACTCCTGATATTAGATGGCTTTAATCAATGTAACTTGGCAGAACACAGATAAATGAAGGTGTGCAGATTACTTAGGTGAAGATGAAAGACTCATCCTTCCAAATAGTCATGACTCAACAGTAATTTTAAGTCTTCTTAATGTTCACTTCAAGAGCATTATTGTACTGGATCAAAGAATATATATATATTGCTACCTACAATATCAATAGTCAAAAATGAAATGACTGAAATGGACAAAATTCATGAATTAGGGTATAATGCCAATTGTTTTTATAATTCTATAATGAACTTTTCCCTTTGGGTGATCGATATTTATAAAAATACATTATAAAATATAAAAGCAAATACAAAGCTCTTCTACATTTCATCCTAACTCTATAGAAGTTCATTGTGTTATATAGATGTTAGCTTTGGTTAATTTTAATGTTCAATATTATTTAATTTGAAATTCTCAAGATAAAGTTTAGAATTTTCTTTTTAGATGTACATAATGTATATGGTTATCCCATAATTTGTGTGATTATTTCAGAAGATCAGTCAGCATATTTAATAATCATGTACCCCAGAATGAGTATGAAACAGAGAGTGAAAAAAAACAACACAAAACTTATATTTTCCCACTGAATCTGTTCTCTGACACTCAAAAATGATATCTGAAGACAGACATACTCTCTTCCTTCCTGCCTTAGATATCTTAATATTCTTGTGCTTATGCTGACTACATATGAGGAGTCCAGCTAATACTACAGGTGGCTCTAATCATACATATCCCTGCTGATTTGCATGTGGCCAGAGCACAGCCGACATCTAGGATTTCTTCAGCCAGTGTTGATGCCAATGTCAGAAGTCAGTCTCAGTGAGGATAAAGCATCAACATAGGGGTCCTTGCTGAGCTCCTGACGCTGTTGCTGCTCTGTTTTTCAGGCAAATGTGGCAAAAGTGGAAAATAGTATGTTAAATGCTGTCTGCATTTTTATCACAGTTATTACCATATCGTTAACCAAGTATATTTGTTGAGTGTTTCCAATCTCAGATATGAGATGTGATATCTAGATGACCCAGTCGCCACCCAGTCTGTCTGCACCTCTTGGAGACAGAGTGACCATCACTTGGCATGTCAGTCAGAACATTAGTATTTGGTTAGGCTGGTGCCAGCAGAAACCAGGGAATCTTCCTAAACTATTAATCTATTAGGCATCCAACCTGTACTAAAGAGTTCCATCAAGGTTCAGTGGCAGTGGGTCTAGGACAGAATTCACTTTCACCATCAGTAGCCTGCAACCTGAAGAAATTGACACTTACTACTGTCAATAGGATCAAAGTTATCCTCTCACAGTGATACAAGTCATAACACCAATCTCCCAGTGCTTCAGAAGAGAAAGTGTGAACTGTCTCAGCTGCTCCTACACCTGCTTGTATTTTTTTATAATACTCTTATCAGCTTTGAAAATCATTGGGAGGATTGCGGAAAACTCTCATTGTGGCCTGTCTGATATTAACTTGTGAAAGAATGTCTCATGATTTACTTAAGATGAGTTAATTTTTTGTTCGTGTTATCCTTGCAATACATACAATAAAAAAGGCCCTCTAAATATACTTCCAGAGAGACTATTTTAATTCATGTAACTCGTATCTGGATAAGAGCATCTTAATTCTTTGTGGTGTGCTATATGATTTTGTGGTATCTCCTAAAGCTTTCATTTCATATAGTTACCATCAGCTTTGAATATTACAATAATAGGTTTTAGCAATCTTAGTGTGTGTATCCAAGTTGGGAGAGGTAGTTCAATGAAGATATTTACCCTTTGGAAGTATAGTTTCTGGCTATTGCAAACTTAACTTTTATCTTCACACAAACCAGTATGTACATGAAATGACTCTGAATGCCTTCCATTTCATTATTGCCTGAAGAATTTGCAAATCTGGGTCAAAATAAATCAGTGCTGTTTTACTTTTTTGTTGTCATTTATTTCATCATGGCAATGCAGATGGAACTAATGCTAGAAGTCTACTATTTCAAGTAAATCGATAATAGAAGTAGGGGATTCTAAGCGCTCTTTCACAGCACATGTGTATACCCCATACTCTTTATAGACCGGTCCAAGAAACTCAAGACATGGGTCTTGATACTCATTGCTCCCTGAAACATAACATTTGTGACTTTCTATCTCCTACCCTATCAGCCCTGGTACATTTATAAAAATGATTGATAGTTCCATGTCGTGTAGCAAGGCTATAATAGAGAACATTATATAAAACAGGATGTGGGGGAATATAATTTTGGAAGTATTGGTAGTGAGAGAATTAACAGGTTTTTTTTTAACAAGTCAAGAATTTTTATTAAGTCATATATTGAGAAAAAAAAGAATGGCATTGACTACACTGAGTCTGTCTTTTAAATTCTGTTTCTTTAATGAACAAATGAATTTCAACTCAAATAATATAAAAGATGGAGGGCTAATTTCATTTCTAGTTAGTGCTTGGTTATATAGACTCAAAGCTATTGGTTTAAAGATTATTTTCCCCAACAATTTCCTTTAGATTCCTTATGGAATTGCTTAATACCATTTAATGAGGTATTTATAATGAAGGACCTTTTAATGAGATTTGAGAATCAAAATAGGAGAGTGTAGTATCAACAAGCAACTACAAACAGGTACAAGGATAGGACTATAGAACCACTTTTTATCATTCAATTGGGCTATGGAAACAAGTCACAAGGACACCTGCTCTGTTGCTTTGTGTTTTTATTGCCAGATGGGCCCTGGTTTCTAGGTTATAAACAGAATCTGCCTTACATATAGCAGAAATATTACTGACCATTGGATACCACTTTATATAAGCCAGTTAATAAATATAATGCAGATTCTACATTTCCATGTTGAAGTGACTTTTCATGTATAAAGGGCTTTCACTTTGCTGTATAGCCCCAGCTGATGATGCAATGCTGACATCTAGTATACAGTGACCTATGTGCTTATAAACAGAATATGTGTTTCTGTGTTATAGAAACAGAAGAGAATGGCACAGAGGTAGGCTGCTGCTTCTACTAAAACCTGAGAGTATCTTATTAACTTGAGTATTTCTTATATACATTTCGAGTGTTATTCCCTTTCCCGGTTTCCGGGCAAACATCCCCCTCCCCCCTCCCCTTCCTTATGGGTGTTCCCCTCCCAACCCTCCCCCCATTGCCTCCCTCCCCCCAACAGTCTAGTTCACTGGGGTTCAGTCTTAGCAGGACCCAGGGCTTCCCTTCCACTGGTGCTCTTACTAGGATATTCATTGTTACCCTATGAGGTCAGAGTCCAGGGTCAGTCCATGTATAGCCTTTAGATAATGGCTTAGACCCTGGAAGCTCTGGTTGCTTGGCATTGTTGTTCATATGGGGTCTCAAGCCCCTTCAAACTCTTCCAGTTCTTTCTCTGATTCCTTCAACGGGGGTCCTATTCTCAGTTCAGTGGTTTGCTGCTGGCATTCGCCTCTGTATTTCCTGTATTCTGGCTGTGTCTCTCAGGAGAGATCTACATCCGGCTCTTTTTCTGCCTGCACTTCTTGCTTCATCCATCTTGTCTAATTGGGTGGCTGTATGTATGGGCCACATGTGGGCAGGCTCTGAATGGGTGTTCCTCTGTCTCTGTTTTAATCATTGCCTCACGGAGCAGAATCTTAACATCACCTGCCATGACTTCTCCCCACTATCCCTCTCTCTCTGTTCTAGTCTCCTCCTCTTCCTTTAAATTTCTCTCCTGCCCGCCCTTCCTTCTCCTCCAATGACAGGCCTCCTTCTATCCTGTACCTGCCCTTCACCTGTACTTTACAAATTCAATGGGGATGCTCTGATGAAGGCAACTGATTCCTCAGTATGTGACTAGGCTGCTGTCCTTGGGGCAGTGGAATTAGCATCAAAATACAGTAACTTCATGGCAAACCACAACAAATAATCTGAGTAACTTATCCTGAATAAGCACCTTCAGTTGTCTCAGAATATAAATTTGATGCATAGTTTTCTACAAAGGATAAAGTTTATCTTGAGCCTAGCATCAAAATACAGTAACTTCAGGGCAAACCACAACAGATAATCTGAATAACTAATCCTGAATAAGCACCTTCAGTTGTCTCAGAATATAAATTTGAAGCATAGTTTTCTACAAAGGAAAAAGTTTATCTTGAGCCCTGCAAGTAGCATGGGATTTTAAATAACTCTGGATAATGCTTTCCATGCTACTATCTCATTAAGACCTAGTCATCTACAACAGCACAGGCTCAAAAGTACAAGAAGTTCACAGGCTCTTTTCATTGCTGAATCATTTTCTTCTTTGCTCCATTCCCTTTAATACACAGAATGGTGTACAAGTGCAATAAAAACAAACAAAGTCATAATAGAATTGTTTTTAGATCAGTGAAAAATATGCTAATGTTTCTAAATTGTATCTCACCACACCCACTTTGCCTCCTTGTGACAAACATACTGTCCTGCTATCACTTCTCCTTATATAGCTAACCTTCCCTATTCTGGTGTGCTTCTTTCCTATTGAGCCAGAGTGAGTTGATGGATACTGTGTTTATCAGGCTTGTATCAAGGGTATATTCACCTAATGCTTCCTACCATCAGTTCACTAGTCCCTCCTTTCACTGCCTCATGTTTGTTAACCCTTTTTTCCTTTTTGGAACATGGGAAATTAATTCAATTTTACGAAAGGATATGCTGAGTCTTGCGGAGGAAAATTCCAAGAGCACAGAGAGTATCTGCTCCTAGTGTACCCTCAATCTGCATATTGTCTTCTGCCTCGTTTTCATGCTTCCCTAAGATATAATCTGTAAATATATGCTAGACAATGGTCTTTAAATTAATTTGCCCTGAGTAAGTTTTCAAGGAGCTGCTCACAAACATTTATTTATTCAAGTTTTGTCTAATCTGGTGTTTCTAATCATGATTTTCTGAATTCAAACTGCCTGGTTTGGATCACCTCCTCCTTTATTGAATCTGTGTATACAATATAGCAGAATCTAATGCATACTGTGTGCAGCATTGCAGTTAGTTTGTCTGATGCTACTTTATTTCAATGATAATATTGAATCCAAAAACTGGATTTAGAAGAGAGTTTGCAGAAAGATGCTAAATGACTCTGTCCCAAATTATTTCTGAGAGTTAAATGATGATGTCAATACTCAATACCTGTGCAGAAGAGACACAGGTGGGCTTAAGGTGTCCTGTGGTGAAAATTGGAGAGAAGTGTAGGGAGCCATATGGGATTTGGGCCTGGCAGCATTGTGACTGTATAGCTCAAGGCTGTATGGCCACAGATGCTCACCCCTAAGGTGGCTGCTGTAAGATTATGAGATTGTTGGACAAAAGCCTCTCCCAGGAAGATTCAGGGAACAATCACAGGATGTTTCAGCCTGAGCAAAGCTAGTGTCCTGCCCTGAGCAGATTCCTGAGAAGGGCTAGACCTTCTCAAAGAATATGTCCCCAGAAGACTGTTGCCTCTTTGTTTAAGGAGGATATCTTGCAGTTTAGTGATTCACCTTATATCCTTGGGAACTTCTGAGTACTCCCCCACCCTAAGCTTCAGTTCCTGCTTCAATTCCTGCTTCAGAGCTGTAAATGCTGTACATTCCTCTCAATAAATGAGACCTTGACAAGAGAACCTTGCTTGGTCTCCTTCTTTTCTCCCCCACACCTGACCCTCAGGTAGTGCCTCTTCAGGACCCTGAATAAATGGACTTTTTGGACGGGTCAGAGAAGTACCAGTAAGAAGAGGAAGAAGAAGTCCCATGACTTAGAAATAAAGAAAATGTGACCCTGTGGATGGCCAGTTAAGAGCAGCCCATAGGAAACAGTATGTAATACCTCAGGTTTATAGATAGGAAAATAGATTCTAACAGCATAGAGGGTAGGAAGTTGCCAAGCTTTTGTACTGTTTAATGTTTTTTTGTAAACATAAAAGCTTTGTGTGCTTTTTATTTTGGAACTAAAAGTTTAGAAGCTTTGTAGAAACCACAGGTTGGGATATAGTAATAAGTACAACATAGCGATAGGCTGTGGTCTACCTCATTCCTTTTAGCTCCTTTCATTCCCAGGCAATCTCCTGCTTTCACAGGAGAATATTCACAAGTGGCATATGAAAGAGACCTGAAGACAATCAAATGAAAGATTATAGACAGCCTGCCAAAAGATGTAAACAGGAAAAATTAGTCAAAAATTGGGTATGTCAATATTATATGCTGACTTTTGCATAATTAAAACAATGTAGAGCTATATTTAAAGCACAACTGCTAGATTGTTGAAATACTGTCAGGGACTATAATCCTTGGTTCCTGATGAAAGGACACTCATTGTTGGGGTTTGGAGAAGATGAAGCAGAATATCATCAGCTGCTTGAACAAAATTATCTTATAATTTAGGTGAGTGTGATAGCCAGAACTCTAAGGACAAGAAGACTTTTTATTTTTACATGAGTATGAATTAGATAGTGAAGCATTAAAACCAAATTATCAAAAAGTATGGTTTGTAGACTATTGACAAAACGTAAATATAGAAGCTGATATTTTACACATGGACCTAAAGCTTCCACCAAATTCAGGGTCTTATTTTGTCATAATTCAAAGAGATTGGGAAGACTTTGATCATACATTGTAAGATGAATTATTTCTATCTCATAGAGGTTCATTCTGTGTTTAGATGAAGATAATACACACACACACACAAACGTGTGTGTGTGTGTGTGTGTGTGTGTGTGTGTGTGTGTTTTAAAATCTTTTTAAGGCAAAAATTGTGTGGAATTATATTTTGTTGAAAAATCTCTACATAAATTTGTTCCATTTTTGTTCGTTTGTTTGTTTACTTTACATCCAAATCACTGCTCCCTGTCCTGGTTATTCAGACACACAGCCCCCATCTCATTCTCTTCGGAGAGGGCAAATTCCACTCCTCCCAATTATCACCTTATTCTCATACATTAAGTCTCTGCAGCAGTAAGCATATCCTTTCCCACTGAGACCAGACAAGGTAGCACATTTATGGAAATAGAATCCACAAGTTGGCATCAGTTTAGGTATAGCTCCCAATCCAGTTGTTGGGGAAAGTGCTTGTTGATTAAGCTGAACCTCTGCTGCATGTGAGCAGCGGCCCTGGGTTCCAGCCATGCAGGCTCTTTGGTTACTGGCTCAGTCTATGAGAACTTCCAAGTTAGACTATTTTACTCTTTAGTCTTCTTGTGGAGTTCTTATGACTTCCCTGAAGGTCATTCAATCCCTCCCCAAACTCTTTCAAACGACTCCTTGTGCTATGTTCATTGTTTTGCTGAGACTTTCTGCATCTGCTTTTGTCTGCTGCTACTGGGTGGAGCCTCTCAAAAGGCATTAATGCTAGGCTCCTGTCATGCCTGTCCCTTTGATCCTGGTTTACCTCACTCAGGAAAACATTTTCTAGTTCCATTCATTTGCCTTCAAAATTCATGATGTCCTGGTATTTCATAGTTGGTTAGAATTCTGTTGCATAAATGAACCACAGTTTCTGTAACCATCTTTTGGTTGCAGGACATCTTTATTGTTTCCAGCTTCTGTCTAATACAAATAAAGCTTCTATGAACATAGTGCAGCACATGTCCCTGTGGTGTGTTGGAACATACATTGGGTGCATGCCCTGGAATTGTATAGCTGGATCTTCTGGCAGAACTGTTTCAGATTTTATGGAAAATAATCATATTGATTGCCAGAGTGGCTGAACAAGTTTGCACTAAATTGAAATTCATTCAATTGAAAAGCTTCTGAAAAGCAAAGTACACTATCAATAGGACAAAACAGCAATCTACAGGTTGGGAAAGGATATTCACCAACCTGACATCCAACACACAATGTCCAAAAAATATAAAGAACTAAAGATATTGACACCAATAAACCAATTACCCAATTTAAATCTTGGGCACAGAGCTAAAAAGAATTCTAAACAGAGGAATCCTGAATAGTTGAAAAGCATTTAATCAAATGGTCAGAGTTCTTAGTCATCAAGGAAATGCAAATGAAAGTAACCCTGATAATTCATCTTACACTTGCCAGAATGGCTAAGATCAAAAACTGAAGTGACAGTTCATGCTGGTTAGGATTTGAAGCCAGAGGAGTACTCCATTACTACACATGTTTATTAATAGCTTTTAAAAAAGAATTGGTGAAAAATTACAGGTAAAAATTATTTTACCAAACACATAAACACTTCTAATGGATCTACTCAAATGGAAGGGCAATTATTAATTGTAAAATATGGAGCCAGTCTTATATTATAGAAGACAAATAAGGTTTTAAAATCCACTAGTCCCTTCAAACAGGTGCTTGGATAGAGTAAAATTTACATAAAGACAAGAATTCAAAAAGGCCCTGAAAGCATCAAACCCTAATACTGATGTTTGTAAATAGGTCTTGAGACCACATACACTTCAAATCTTTGACATGCAACTAAGATCCAATTTCAAAATGAACACTAGAGTTTTGTCTGTCTTAAGCTTCAACATTGCATACCCCTACTTTGTACCTCCCAAATGCCATTCAATAGCTTTTCTGAGAATATCACTTAGATTCCTCAGGTACAATGACGGCAACAGTAGATGAAGTCTACAGAGATTAAGTAATGTTTGTACTGCTGAAGCATACAGGGTACAGAAGAACCTCATGGGACTCTCATGCCCAAACCATGCAAACTCTTTAAAGCCTGACTACATCTGAGACATTATGTCAGTAATGAAACCAAAAGAACAGCTGTGAAAACCCAACCTCACACATCTGCATCTGTGGGTGGTTTATGTTATGGTTTGTATCACCGTGCGGCAAACTACTATGCTGCAAGCAGAAATATGTGGCAAAATCTTCAGGCTGCAGGCTGCTGATGGTGAGTGTGTAATCTGTACCAGATCCACTGCCACTGAACCTTGATGGGATGCCCGTCTGCAAATTGTTTGTATTATATATCAGGCATTTGGGAGCTTCTCCAGGTTTTTGCTGATACCAGTTTAAGTACTTGTTAATATTCTGACTTGCTTTGCAGTTGAGAGTGACTCTTTCTCCCACAGATGCAGACAGGAATGAAGGAGACTGGGTCATCTGGATGTCACATCTCATGGCTGATATTGGAAATACACATCAAGCACATACTGTTAATAACATGAAAAAAATAACATTTCAAAGTACCAGGCACACTTCTGAAAGTGTTTTTGATATTGTCCATCTTACCTGGGACCCAAAGAAGCAGCAGCCCTAAGAGTTGAACTGGAGCCATTATGACTGGCTTGTGTCCTTTCTGGGACTGAATACCAAAGTGTGCAGATTGTCTAATAAGAAGGCATACTTAAGTGGACTGTGTTCCTCTGATATGCAAATCACGCAGTCTGGCACAGCTGCTTGGCTGACTTGCCTCTGTAATTTAATAAAGACATGATGTCTCTGCCATACTTAGAAAGAAAGTTGGGATGCATAGATTTTTCTGACCGGAAATGTGATTATTTCTCTTGAGAAAGAGAAGAACAGTGTCACCCCAGGCTCCTGTAAAGAGTGTATTATGTTCATTAAAATTTTCTGCCATGCTTTCCTCAAGAGAGTTCCACCTCATACAGTAACTGTTTGCTATGACACAATCCTATACCAGAAAAGATCTAGAAAACAGTACATAGGCCCCTTTTATATATGCCTGGAAAAACTATCGGAAACACAGTGTCTTCCCTTTTGCTCCCCTCCTCTAATCCTCTTAATATGAAGTAGGAAACATACAGAAAAAGCAAAAACTCAATACACGATGAACAGGAAAACAAAAAAAAATGTGATTCTTAAGTAACAGGACCAACATTCACTAAACTCTCATCTATATAAAGTTGATGTGACTGTCTACATTCATGACTGTTCTGAATTATGCATTACTGGTTCCCATCTTGTGGGTGATCTTTCTCTGATGATGTCTCAGATCTTTACTCCTATCATCTCTCATAGGTTTTGACCCTAAACATTATCAAAAGCAGCAGCCCTTACTCTGCTATGTGGTCATTCAGACTTTAAATGTTTCATGGACCTTAAGAATCATAAATATATTTTCACTTCCTTCTGTTTTTATATATTTAGTAAACAAAACTTTATTTGATTCATATCAACATAGTTTACATAAAACAAAAACTTGGTAGAATTTCTGATTAGAGATATATACACTAACACCCCCTCCATGTTTTCTAAGTGAGTCAGTGAAACTAATTTTTTCCAGTGACTGATGATGTCTAATGTCTCAAAGGAGTAATAGACATTGAATGCTTATCGAAGGGATATACAGTAGTTGTTACATCAATACACACACATTTAAATTCATGTAGCAAAATATTGTATTTTAGTCCTAAGCATATTTTACAGTTATTTCCAAACTCTCAAATGTGAAAAGATAAAATAACAGTACTCCTTATAGCAATTTATCTTGCCCTTTGTGTTCTATAGACTACAATTTGCTTCAGACTCCATGACCATAGAGCAAATGATACAGGGTAGACTGAGTGGCTTGAAGATTGGATTGTTGATGAAAGCCCCATGTCGTCTCTCATGCCCATTTAACAACCAGAATAGAGGAAATAGCTCCATGAAAATATAAAAAGAGATCAGTGATGGACCTATGTTCACATAGAGGCTAGACTAATCCCCAGAGTGTCCTTTCTTCACTGTAAGCCATATCTTTATTTCTCCATAATCAAGGAAGCTGGGCCATACAAGTACCTTCAGTGAAGCCAGGTAGAGCATGTGGCTCCAGGCAAACAAAACGCTGATGTGCACATATGGAAGCCTCTGCTTGGATTCCTCAATAGGACTTGTAGAATTTCTTCTTTCTCTGATATGAAGGTGAAGATCCTTGATGGTTTTTCTCCTGCAGCTCTCAGTGACTGAGCTTCTAGTATAGATTTAAAAGAATCAAGACTCAATAGGAAGAATCTGTAGCACTTGACATATTTATACTATCATCAGGTATGTGGTAAATACAGGTTCTTTTTGATTAACATACGTAAAATTAAATACATCTGTATAGAATGTAAAGAATAAACTATATAAATTTGTTGAATAGAAAAACTTTTTTTGTCAAAGATATGTTCACTGAATAAAAGGCACTTGTTCTTTTAAAGAGGATCTATTTTTGTTTCTAGTGCCCAACATGGCTAAAAACATTGATAATTCTAGATCTACACAGTACTTGATGGCCACTTAACTACCAGTAACAACAGATATGGACTTGTCTCACCAGCATACATGCATCCAGGACACACATAAACATAAACAGAAAAATAAAAGTAGAAGCCAACCAGGTAGAATACCAGAGGAAAGGGAGACAAGTCAGAATGTGTGATAAGATCACTATTGATTATTGATTAGTGATTAGAAAACAGGTTGTTCTTTTTCACCAAAATTGTTTTTAACATTAGAATGAAGGAAGTAGGTATAATATGCAGGAGGGGATGAAGGAAGAGGTGAATAATGCCAAGGGTTGATCCTCCACCCATTGCTGATACGGAAGAAACAGAATGCAAGACAGTGTTTGGCAAGTGAAGAATGTAAAATGGAAAAAGAATATATCTTTTCCATAGTGAAAGTAAAGAAAGCCTGATGATACCCACCAGAGGAAATTTAGAATTTTGAACAGAGAAACATTCCAGGATCTAATGCTGAAAAAGCTGGAAGTTAAGAGTCTGAGTAATAAACCTGGAACCTGGTAAAATTAATATATATAGTGTCAAGGCTAAATCAATCCAATGGAGACAGCTAAACTGTTCAGAAGAACACAAAACCACACCCTCAACGGCTTCACTGAAACATCTACTTGCTCAATACTGGACAACCATTCATATTAAAAATTCTTTCAGTGATGCATAAAGTCCTGTACAAGGTTGAGCAGACTGCAGAAAAGGTTGCCACCTCCTGGCCATGGATCTTTTTTACAGGAGTCTTCAGTCATGCTCTTCTATTTAAAGATAGTGTGAAACTCATTCTTTCACAATTTCAAATTATGCAAGACCATGGACTTCACACATTTAAGGGAGAACCATAGTTTAGTAGAAGGAGTTGCTGAGGCAAAGACCCCTGAATCATAACGTGAGAAAGAGCTTTTTGTTCCAATGGAGAGCACTATGAACAGGTTAGTAAATGTGCTGTATAATAATATTAACAACTAGATTGTTGGGGGGAGGGCGGCAATGTGGGGAGGATGGGGAGGGGAACACCCATAAAGAAGGGGAGGGGGGAGGGCGATGTTTGCCCGGAAACCGGGAAAGGGAGTAACACTCTAAATGTATGTAAGAAATACTCAAGTTAATAAAAAAAATAAAAAAAACAAAACAAAACAAAAAAAAACAAAAACAAAAACACAACCAAAAAACAAAAAACAAAACAAAACAAAACAAAAATAATATTAACAATAATAACTTGACAAGCCTTAAGGATTTTTGCTTTAAGAATAAAGAGCTATCCCATATTCTCCACCTCTGAAGTAGTCAAGAACCCAAGATGACAAGGAGCATCCATTCTCAGTAGGTAAAAGGCTTAGAAACTGATCATTGCATCTGATGGCGCTAAAAAGGGAAGTTCTCCTGGTTTAATCTCCATAAAAAGTTTTAGCTGAATTGATGGCCGGTTTTTTGCATGAATTTGCTAGATCGCAAAAGTGAACAAAGATTTGAACCACGAGAGCCTAAGAGATTCAACATTAGCACATATATTGTGTTCAATGCCTCAATTAATAGCTTACAGCTTAAATTATTTATTATATTTGGACAGATATTAGTAGTTAAAGAACCTATTATGTTGTATGCTTCAATATTAACACATATATTGTTCGATAGATTTAGGGAAGCTTCACTTTATTTTTCATTCAGTGGATAAGGTACATTCCTAGGACATTCCTTAAGACTTTTAGAGTTAGATTATCATAGTTCTAGCAGATAATGGCTGGAGATTAGTCTTCTATCAGATGTAGGAATGGTAAAGATCTTTCCAAATCTGCTGCATGGTGCTTTGTATTAATGACAGTGTCTTTTGTCCTTAGAAACTTTTGCACTTTTTATGAGGACCCATTTGTTTATTGTTGATCTTAGAGCATAAGCCATTAGTGTTTGTTGAGGAAATTTTCTCCAGTGCCCAATGTGTTTGAGACTTTCCAAATTTCTGTTGTATTACTTTCTTGCATGTGGTTGTTTGTGGAGGTCCTTCATCCACTTGTACTTCGTAGCTTGGTACAAAACAATCAGAATGGATTGATTTGCATGCTAAACAAGTTGAACCATCATTATGTTGTTGAAAATGCTATCATTTTCATTGATGTTTAGTTCTTTATCAAAACATCAAAATGGTCACAGATGCGTAGCTCCTTTCAGATCTTTAATTCTATTTCTTTGATTCACCTGCTGCCTTGTAGCACAATATGCAATTTTCATCATTATTTTTCTGTTATACAGCTTGAGGTCAAAGCAATGGCAGATTCCCCTGAAGTCCTTTTTAATGTTGAGGGTGAAGCCATCATCCTGGTTTTTGTTATCCCAAGTGAATTTGAAACTTGCTCTTTCTAAGTGTATGAAGATTTGAGTTGGCATGTTGATGGCGATTGCATTGACTCTGTAGATTCCTTTCAGCAGAATGGCTATTTTTGCTCTATTAATGCTTCCAGTCCATGTACATGGGAGTTCTTTCCATCTTCTGAAATCCTCTTCAATTTCATTCTTCAGATACTTGGAAATCTTGTCATACAGTACGTCACTTGCTTGGTTAGAGACACACCAAGATAGTTTATATTATTTGTGACTAATGTGAAGGATGTTATTTCCCTAATTTCTTTCTCAGCCTGTTTATACTTTGGTAGAGGAAGGCTACTGATATTTTGAGTTAATTTTATATCCAGCCATGTTGCTGAAGTTGTCTATCAGGAATCTTAGTCAGGGTTTCTATTCCTGCACACACATCATGACCAAAATGCAAGTTGGAGGGTAACTTGTTGATTCAGTTGGCACATAAAAGAAGAACTTACATATTTATGTTTTAAAGTGAAAGGGGAGGTTTGACATACAATCATATATGAGGGCTTGTATCTTATGTATGGGACCATTTTCCTTTCTTCCTGCTGACCTCATAATTAATGAAGCTTCATGGAAACATGGTAATCTAATGAACTCCCTGTATGCAGCACAACTCTGATTTCTGCAAGATGGTATATCAGAGTACCACAACTACCCTCTTCTACTTACAAAATGCACAATAAAGCCAATATCATAGAAAACAGAGATTTTGCCACCAGTAAAAAAACAAAGGGATCTTCATGGGAGTTCTGAACAGCTTGGCCTATGTAGCAACAAGAATTAAAAATGAATTATTTAATAATTAATTATTTGTGTTCTCTAGTATAAACTAATGGAAATCAGATTTATACTCCACCTGAGTTGTTAGCAGGACAACTTAGATGGTCAGGGCAGCACTGAAGCTAGTGTTTCTCCTAAGAAACCTAGAAGTAACTAAGTAAAGAATGCACTCAAAACTGAGATTCTTAACATTTAAGTCCAGCCAGGTCTACTGAGAAACAATTGTAGTTTCAGTATTTGGAAGATGAAAGTGGAGGATTTAAGATTCAAAGAAAGCCTTTCATACATAGGGAGTTGAGCTTAGTAAGGGTTATAGAGTCTCAGTCAAAGAAGGGGAGAAAGAACATGAAACCCACTGAAACTACATGGGCTGATTTCATTTTTATTTCCTTTTTAATTTTTCCCTTTTTTCTTTCTTTTATTGGATATTTTCGATATTTACATACAAATACTAATCCCCCTTTCTGGTTTCCCCTCTGGAAAGTCCCTATCCAATCCCTCCGCCCTCTACCTCCATAAGGGTGCCTCTTCACCCACACAACCACTCCCTTCTGCAGACCAGCCCTGATATTCCCTTGTACTGGAGCATCGAGTCTTCATAAGATCAAGTGCTTCTCCTCCCATTGATGCCCAAAATACGCAGCTGGAGCTATGGGTTGCTCCATGTGTAGCCTTTGGTTGGTAGTATGTGCCTGGGAGCTCTGGATGTCATGCTACTTGATATTGTTCTTCTAATAAATGTAAACCGCCTTGTCTCACCCTTATTTCTTTTTTAACCCCATTGGGAAAACTTGTTCGTGAGTCCAATGGCTGGCTGTGAGGCATCTGCCTGTATTTATCCAGCTCTGCAGAGTCCCTTATGAGAAAAAATATCAGACCCTATTAGCATCCATCTCTTGGCATCCCTCAGTAGTGACATCAATTTGGTGACTGTCATTAGGGGAAATGTGAATCAAACAAACTTGAGGTACCACCAAAAAGAAAATAATCAAAAAAACGATATATAGAACTAAACTGATAATTCATAGCACGGAAATCTCAAATTGTTGAAAGGACCTAAAGAAATGTTCAAATTCCTTAGTGATCACTGAAATGCAAATCAAAATGACCATGAGATTCCATTTATATTAGTCAGAATGATAAGATTAAAACATCAGGGGACAAATACATATGTTGACTGGGATGTGGAGAAATAGGAAACACACCTCCATTCCTAGTAGGATTACAAACTGGCACACCAATCCTGGAAGTTTTCAATTTAGAGATTCTCAGAAAGAAAATAGACTCACATAAAAGACCAAGAAATATTCTTGGGGATGTACCCAAAGATTTCCACTATTCCAATAATGCACATGTTCCACCATATTCACAGCAGTTCATTTGTAATAGTAAAATCTGGAAAAACAACCCATGTCCCAGACAGAAGACTGACAGAAAATATGCTATTTACAAATGAATACTACTTCAGATATTTAGAATAAATAAGGACATCCTGAGAACTGTAGGCAAATGAACTAGAAAATATCATCCCGAGTAAAGTAACCCAGACCCAAAGAAAAATGGATGGTGTTCTCACTGATAACTGGATATTAGCCAAAAATACCCAAACACAGTTCATAAAAGTCAAAAAATGTTAACAAACCAAAGGGCTCAAGTGAGGACAACTCAGTCCCACTTCAGAGAGAGAAGAAAACAACTACAAGAGGGGGAGAGAGGGAGGGACAGGGGATGTATAAGGACATGGGGTTGGGGGAGAGAAGAACATGATCTGGTATTGTGTGGGAGAAAAGGACTGAAGCCCTGAGGGCCAGCAGAAGAAAGATAACTGGAAAACTCAGGTGGAGAGAGGTTGGGAGAAACCTGTAGAATATTCCAGAGAGCTGGAAAGTGAGAGACTCTCAGGACTCAACGGGTTATCCTTGATAAAATGCTCTACAGTGTGGAAGGGAACTTATAGCGCTAACCTACCACAGAGAGACAAAGTATCAAGTGAGGCATAGGGTTGCTATCCCAAAGTCAAAGCTCTGACCCTGTCTATAAGAAATTCAGGAATGGAAATGGAGCAGAGCTTGATGAAATGAAGGTCCAGCATCAGGTCCTAAGTGGCATCCAGCTCAAAGGGAGGCCCTAAGACCTGGCACAATTACCTAGGCTATGGGGCGTTCACAAAAGGTGAACTATCATGACTGCCCTCTAAAAGACCAAAGAAGCTGCTGAAAGAGTCAGATGCAGATATCTGCACCCAACCAGTGAACTTCAATGCTGTTTGGTACAACAGAAAGAAAAATGGCCTTTGCCATTTTAAGTCAGATTTCAAAAGAACATTTTTTCCCTTTCCAGTCCATCACCCTATTTGCATGGTGGTCTAAGACCTGTGGTTAAAAACTTACGGGACACAATGAAAGCTGTGCTAAGAGGAAAACTCATAGCTCTGAGTGCCTGCAGAAAGAAACATGAGAAAGCATAAATCAGCAGCTTGACAGCACTCCTAAATGCTCTAGAACAAAAAGAAGCAAACACACCCAGGAGGAGTAGAAGGCAGGAAATAATCAAACTCAGAGCTGAAATCAACCAAGTAGAAACAAAAAGGACTATACAAAAAATGAACAGACTCAAAAGCTGGTTCTTTGAGAAAATCAACAAGATAGATAAACCCTTATCCAGACTAACCAGAGGATACAGAGAGTGTGTCCAAATTAACAAAATCAGAAATGAAACAACAGAGACAGAGGAAATTCAAAAAATCATCAGATCCTACTACAAAAGCCTATATTCAACAAAACTTGAAAATCTGGAGGAAATGGACAATTTCCTAGACAGATACCAGGTACCGAAGTTAAATCAGGAACAGATAAACCATTTAAACAACCCTATAACTCCTAAAGAAATAGAAGCACTCATTAAAAGTATCCTAATAAAAAAGAGCCCAGGTCTAGATGGGTTCAGTGCAGAATTCTATCAGACCTTCATAGAAGAACTCCTACCAATACTATCCTAACCTATTCCATGAAATTGAAACAGATGGAGTGCTACCGAATTCCTTCTATGAAGCCACAATTACTCTTATACCTAAACCACACAAAGACCCAACAAAGAAAGAGAACTTCAGAATAATTTCTCTTATGAATATAGATGCAAAGATACTCAATAAAATTCTTGCAAACCAAATCCAAGAGCACATCAAAACAATCATCCAACATGATCAAGTAGGCTTCATTCCAGGGATGCAGGGATGTTTAATATACAGAAAACCATCAACGTAATCCACTATATAAACAAAGTTAAAGATAAAAAACATGTGATCATTCTATTCGATGCTGAGAAATCATTTGAAAAAATTCAACACCCCTTCATGATAAAAGTACTAGAACAGGGAATCATGATAAAAGTCCTAGAACAGGGATTCCAGGTCCATACCTAATCATAGTAAAAGCCATATACAAAAACCAGTAGCTAATATTAAACTAAATGAAGAGAAACTTGAAGCAAACCCACTAAAATCAAGGACTAGACAAGGCTGTGCACTCTTTCCCTACTTATTCAATATAGATATCCAAGTCCTAGCCAGAGCAATCAGACAACAAAAGGAGATCAAAGGGTTACAGATTGGAAAGGAAGAAGTCAAAATATCGCTATTTTTCACTATCCCAGAATGGTTGATGAAGAAACAGCATTCTTCTTGGAGGAACTGGCAAAGACGTCCTTAGCTGTCAGAACATCTAGCCCCCATCAGGTTTTGAAGTACCACAGCTGCCAAAGCATCAATCTGTTTCTGGACAGTAAGCATGGTTTCAGACATTTTTTGAGAACTGTTGTCAAACTTGTAATTGAGCTTATTATATTGGGCCATGGAAGTAGTTATCTCTGCAATTCCAGTGCTACCACTTGGCTATTCCGACAATGACCAGCTTAGGCACGATCTGAACTGCATTCTTATGATGGGCAGCTCTGATATCTATGACAGTGATTGGCAGGAGCTTGGTTCCCTGATTACCCCTATTTCATGGAAAAGGAGTAACAACATGCAAACTCCTGACCAACTGGCAGGCAAACAATGATACTCCTGGGTTTCACAGGGGACTGTCCTATTTTAGACTACTGGGCATTGTGGCAGAGATGGGGTATCAGGGGTTGTGGTTCTATTGCAGTCTAGGGAGCCTAACATTCCTACTGAATATGTCCCAGAGGTTTTAAAACAGTTTGCCACACCAAAAGCAGAAATGTATGTAATCATGAAGACATCAGAATTAGGGTAGCTTACAAAGGGTGAGGGAAGGTTATTGCTTTGGATCACTGGAGAAGCCATAAGTGACACCTTACAGGTGATGGTAAGGAGTTGGTATGCTGAGGTCAAGGTCTGGAGCAAAAGGAGGAATGACAAGTTCGTGCCATTTATGAGGAGGGGTGTCAAAGACTTGGAGAAGTGTTTGATTACCTCCCCTACCTTTTCGATATCTAGAGGTTGGGAAATTGAGACATATTTTATATGAATGTAGATATTACTTATTGAAAACACTGCTTGATTTTTTTGGTAGCACTTACCGACAACTCCTATCTCTCATCTGGGACTCGTTGGATCTTCGATGTAGTAAAAGAGACTCTTGTTTTGTTGATAGAAGAAGTGATTGGTCTGTGATCCTAGCATATGTATCTGACAAGACGAATATTGGCAGACACCATACTTATCTGGTCATTTTTTAGAATCATTTTTGTCTGGTCAAAGAGAAAGCAAGTAAAGAGTTCATAATACATAAATCGGACAACCAATACTGGAAACAGAAATTTGGATTGGTTCCTGGCACCTGGCCATGGAGCAGCTTCTGGACCCCATTTGGAAAGACTGTTAGGCAACAGAGTGCTTTTGGACCTCCCAGACTCAGGGTCTATAGGAGAAGCTGGTAGGGGAAACGGCATGTCTTTGTTAGTAGGTTTGCTGACTAGAAGGAGCAGAAGGGCTCCTTGGAAGCTTGAGTTTAGGAAAATGGGGTCGTGGCAAAGGAAGTAAGACAAAGAACTTTGTTAGAAAATCCCTTCCTAATAAGGGGACAGGGCATGTTGGCACTATCGAAAAGGAATGTATGAGAGGTACACTCCTAAAAATGCAGCTAAACAGTGGGGTTTGGTGAGAAGGTAAGGTTTTCCCTTTACCCCAATAGTAGGTAAACTTGAGAGAGAAATGGGTCCCCAAAGCTCTGTTAGGACTGAGTAAGTGGCCACAGTGTCCAAGACGAAGGAGATGGACTGCCCACAAACCATGAGGGTTACCCAGGGCTCCCTGCTGGTGACAGCGGTGGTCAGGTCTAGGGAACTCTTACCCCTTCATTTATCCATAGCCAAGCCTAGGAGATCAGAGTTACCTGGACATGATGTCACCTTGTACTGCACAACATGAGGGCAATTGACTGCCCAGTGTTTCACTTGATGTCACTACGACCTGGCCCTCTTGGCTTTCAGGGATTAGGGAAAGACCTTGCTCAATGACCTTGTTTACCATATTTGTAGCAGGAGCCTGGTGGTCTTAGCCTTAGAAGAACAGGAGTCAGAGAAAGAACTGGAAGAGCTTGAAGGGGCTCGAGACCCCATATGTACAATGCCAAGCAACACGAGCTTCCAGGGACTAAGCCACTACCTAAAGACTATACATTGACTGACCCTGGACTCTGACCTCATAGGTAGCAATGAATATCCTAGTAAGAGCACCAGTGGAAGGGGAAGCCCTGGGTCCTGCTAAGACTGAACCCCCAGTGAACTAGACTGTTGAGGGGAGGGCGGCAATGGGGGGAGGGTTGGGAGGGGAACACCCATAAGGAAGGGGAGAGGGGAGGGGGATGTTTGCCCGGAACACTCGAAATGTATATAAGAAATACTCAAGTTAATAAAAAAAAGAAAAAGAAGAACAGGAGTTCTGGTCAGTGGCTGAGGCCGGTCAGACAGCTTTTGCCAGCATATGGTTCTTTAGTCTGTAATACTTCTCTCCCATGGTACACTTTAAAGGCCAGCGCCAAACCTTCTGCCTGTGGAGTTAGGGACCCACTTTCTACCTTTTTAAATTCGTTTTTTTTTTTTTT
>NC_046158.1:78404601-78412220 GCF_011064425.1 Rattus rattus | reverse complement strand
TTGTCCTGGAAACCAGGAAGGGGAATAACAATCGAAATGTAAATAAGAAATACTCAAGTTAATAAAGATAAAAAAAATGAGGAAGGATGCTTCATACTTATCAAAGGAAAAACCGACCAAGATGAAATCTTAATTCTGAATATCTTAACCCCAAATGCAAGAACACCCACATTTGGAAAAGAAACATTACTAAAGCTCAAAACACACATCAAACCACACACCATAACAGTGGGAGACATCAACAACCCACTCTTACCAACAGACAGGTCATGGAAAGAGAAACTAAACAGAGACACAGTGAAATTAACAAAAGTTATAAACCAAATGGCTTTAACAGATATCTACAAAACATTTCAACCTAAAACAAAAGAATATAGCCTCTTATCAGCACCTCATGGCACCTCCTGTCATTAAAAGTCTTCCAACCAAAAACAAAACAAAAAACAAACAAATGAACAAACAAACAAATTCTTGGGCCAGGTGATTTTAGTGCAGAATTCTATCAAGCTTCAAAGAAGACTTAGTACCAATACTTTCAAATTATTTCACAAAATAGAAACAGAAAGAACACTAACCAATTCCTTCTATGAAGCCACAATTATGCAGACAACAAAATCACACAAAGATCCAACAAAGAAAGAGGACTTCAGACCTATTTCACTTATAAATATTAATGAAAAATAATAAAACAAAATGTTCCCAACCCAAATCCAAGAATACACCAAAATCATCATTCACCTTGATCAAGTAGTCTTCATCTAGGGGTGCAGTGGTGTTTCAATATGCAGAAATCCATCAGCCAATGTAATCTACCACAAAAACAAACTCAAAGGAAAAAACTACATGATCATCAAATTAGATGCTGAAAAGGCCTTTGACAAAATATAGCACTCCTTCATGTTAAAAGTGTTAGAAAGATCAGGAATTCAAGGCACATAACTAAATGTAATAAAAGCAATATATAGCAAGCCAACAGTCAGCATCAAATTAAATGGTGAAAATGTGAAGCAATCCCTCTAAAATAAGGAACAAGACAAGGTTGCCCATTCTCTCTCAATTTATTCAATGTAGTACTAGAAGTTCTAGCTAGACAACAAAAGGAGTTCAAAGGGATACAAATTGGAAAGGAACAATTCAAGGTATCACTCCACGCAGATTATATGGTAATATACATAAGCAATCATAAAAATTTTTACCAGAGAACTCCTACAATTGATAAAATCTTTAGCAAAATGACTGGATATAAAATTAACTCAAACAAATCAGTAGCCTTCTTCTACAAAAAGTATAAATGGGCAAAGAAAGATATTAGGGAAACAACACCTTAACAATAGTCACAAATAATATAGAATATTTAACCAAGTATGTGAAAGATTTGTATGACAAGAACTTCAAGTCTCTGAAGAAAGAATTTGAAGAAGACCTCAAAAGTTGGAAAGATCTCCCATGGTCTTAGATTAGCAGGATTGACATAGAGGAAATGGTCATTTTACCAAAAACAATCAATAGATTCAATACAATTGCCATCAAAATTCCAGCTCAATTCTTCACAGCAATAGAAAGAACAATTCTAAACTTCATCTGGAATAACAAAAAACCCAGGATAGCAAAAACTATACTCAACAACAGAAGAACTTCTGGGGAAATTATCATCTCTGACCTCAAGCTGTACTATAGAGCAATAGTGATTAAAAACATATAGTATTGGTACAAAGATGAACAGGTAGAACAATGGAATACAATGCAAGACCCGAAAATAAACCCACACACTTATGGTCACGTAAACTTTGACAAAGGATCCAAAATGGTAGAGTCGATAAAAGAAAGCATTTTCAATGAATGGCAATGATCTAACTGGATGACTGCATGTAGAAGAATATAAATTGATCAATTTTTATCTTCCTGTATAAAACTTAAGTTCAAGTAGATCAAGGACCTCCACATAAATCAAATATGGTGAATTTAGTAGAATAGAAAGTGAGAAAGAGGTTGTAAGCCTTTTCGGGAGCAGGGACAGATCCAGTGATTCTCGCCATGGACACTCCTCAAGACAGCTGCCAAAGTTTCCAAAAGCCCCTGAGTCTGGGAGCTGAGGTGGACCCGGAGCAACAGCATGGTGGTAATGCAGTGGTCTCAGAGGCTGGAGAGGAAGGAAACCAATCACAGCGTTTAGTGGTCAGGCTTCTTCAGGGTGGGCTTGATCAGGGAGAACCGGCTCAGGGCCAGTTGACTGGAGGCAAGCTTGCTCAAGAAGAGCCTGCTCAGTTCAGTCTCACCCAGGGAGCTAGAGGAGTAGGAGAGGAGGGAGAGAAGATGGAAGGAAGACATGCTGGTGATGGTGCTTCTGGCCCCGAGGACGACAACATCCAGCAAGAAGGTGGCCAACGCTCCAATGATCAAGAACAGCCTCAGCAAGAGACAGCCATTCCTGAGGGCAGCAGGAGTCAACAGACTGGGAACAGCCTGGCTCACCAGCTGTACAGTCACACCAGGTTCATCCCATCTCAGCTGCGTGATCTGGAGCGCCTGTTCTAAGAGACTTGCTACCCCAGCTTGCAAACAAGGAAGGATGTCGCACGATGGATGGGTGTGGAGGAATGTGACGTGCAGAATTGGTTCCGGATGAGGAGATCTCTTTTCCAGAGAAACAGGAGACTGCTGCTGCTCTGCAGTCTGCCACCACTTCCCCAGAGCAAGTCTCCCTGAAGATTTTGGAGCAGCACTTGAGTGCCACCCCTGTCCCAGAGCCACACGAGGAAGGCTTCTTCTGAGCCACCCATGAAGACCATGACAATCTTTTCTTCTCTACAATTATTTGAGCAAAAAAGGTGGATTCTAAAAAGTGAGAAAGAGCCTCGAAGCCTCGAACACATCAGCACAAGGGAAATATTCCTGAACAAAACACCAATGGCTCAGGCTCTATGATCAACAATTGACAAATGGGATTGCATGAAACTGAAAAGCTTCTATAATTCAAAGGACACTGTCGATAGGAGAGAACAGCAACCTAAAATTTGGGAAAAGATCTTTCCAACCCTACATGTGTTAGAGGACTAGTATGCAAAATATAGAAAGAGCTCAAGGAGTTAGACTCCAGAAAACTGAACAACCCAATAAAAACAAGGTACAGAATTAAACAAAAATTCTCAATTTAGGATTTTCAAGTGGCTGAGAAGCAAGTAAAAAATGTTCAACATCCCTAGTCTTCAGGGAAATACAAATCAAAATGACCCTGAGATCTGACCTTACATCGGTCAGAGTGGCTAAAGTCAAGAACTTGGGAGACAGCAGTAAAGGATGTAGAGAAAGGAACACTCCTCCATTGCTGGTGGGATTGCAAACTGGTGCAACCACTTTGGGAATCAATCTAGCATTTCCTTAGAAATTTGGGAATAGTTCTACCTAAAGACCCAGATATACCACTACTGGGCATATATCCAAAAGATATTCCAACATATAACAAGGACATGTGCTCCACTATGTTCATAGCAGCCTTATTTATAATAGCCAGAAGCAGGAAACAACCCAGATGTCCCTCAATGGAAGAATGGATACAGCAATACATGGTACAGTTACACAATGGAATATTACTCAGCTATTAAATATGATGACTTTATTAATCATGCAGGCAAATGAATGGAACTAGATGATATCATCCTTAGTAAGGTAATGTAGACCCAAAAGGACATACATAGTAATACTCACTGATAAGTGAATATTAGCCCAATAGCTCAGAATATCCATGATACAACTTACAGACAACATAAAGCTTAACAAGAAGGAAGGCTAAAGTGTGTATGCTTCAATCCCACTTGGATGAGGGAACAAAATAATCACAGAAGGCATAGGGAAGGAGGGATCTGGGTGGGAAATAGAAGGGAAGGGAAAAAGAAGGGTAGCATCAAGTATGGGAAGAGACAGGAGAGATGCCCAGAGGGCAAGAAGAATGAATAGAAATATGTAGCAGTGGAGGGTGGGGAACAGGAGAAACTATTAGAAAGTGCCAGATGCCAGGGATGTGAGAGGCTCCCAGGATCCAATGGGGATGATATTAATTGAAATGGTAGAATGAAAGGAGATAGAACTGGAAGAGCTCACTATGTAGATAGCCCAAATCCCCAGTGGAGGGATGAACCACTCCACTATCTCTCAAAATTTTAAACTCAAAACTGTTCCTCTGTTCCAGAGAAATGGTGGAACACAAATGAATAGAAACTTACAGTACAATTAACACCACCTAGGGAAACCATCCAATGCAGACAACGAACCTTTGACAATATTACTATGCCAAGAACTGCTTGCAGACAGGAGTCTGGTATGGCTCACATCTGAGAGGGTCTGTTAAGCACATGACTAAGACAGATGTAGATACAACACAACATTGGTCTGAGCCCAGGGACCACTGTGGAAGAGTTGTGGGAAGGACTGAAGGAACTGAGGGGGATTGCAGCCCTATAGGAAGAATAACAATATGAACTAACCAGATTCCACAGAGAACACAGCTACTAAACTGCAAACCAAAAGTATACATGGGAAGGTCCATGGCTCCTGCTATATATGTAGCAGAGGACTGCCTAATCAGACATCAATGGGAGGGGAGGTATTTAGTACTGTGGAGTCTTGTTGCTCCAGTAAAGGGGGATGATGCAAAGGGAAAGCCGTAGTAATAGGGTAGATGGGGGAGCACCCTCTTAGAGGCAAAGTGGAGGGAGTTGGGTTGAGGGGAGAACAGGAAGGGGGACAATCCCATGGGGAGAGAGTTGAACTCTTAGAAGTGTGGAAAATCCTGAGAGCTCAAGGAAGAACACCACTTGTGCTTACATTCCTGGCCCAATAGGAACCCATCTAGAGCCCTCTGGACACAGGAATCTAGGAGCAGTCAGAGATAGGATACATCCAGTCTCTGCCTGTGCCTAGAGCTGAAAGACAGTCTCTAGGAGCACTGACACACCTGAGAGTAGAGGTAAGACCACTACTTCTGCTCTTAGGAACACGCCAGGAACCCTTCTAATGCAGGAAACCAGGAGAAGTTTGGGACAGGACACTTCCAATTTCTGCCTGTGCCCATAGATAACTAGGTCTCACAGCTCTCTGGACTCAGATCCCATTGGGAGAAAGGCGGTCTCCAGGAGTGCAGACACACAGGCTTACAGGAGGGTCAAGCCACTGTCAGAGACAGCAAGACCAGCTAACACCAGAGAAAACCAGATGCAAGAGGCACAGGAAAAGCTAAAGAACAAAGACTATGGTATAATCAGGGCCCATTTCCTCCCACCAAAGCAAATACTGACATTAAACACACTGGAAAAAGCAAGATTTGATTTAAATCACATCTCATGATGATGATAGAGAATTTAAGAAGGATATAAATAACTCCCTTAAAAGAATAAAAGACAGCACAGGTAAACAAGTAGAAATCCTTAAAAAGGAAACATAAAAATCCCTTAAAGATTTACAGGAAAACACAACCAAACAGTTGAAGGAAATGAACAAAACCATCTGGAATCCAAAAATGGAAATAGAAACAGTAAAGAAATCACAAAGGGAGATAAACCTAGAGATAGAAAACATTGGAAAGAGATTAGGAATCATAGATACAAGGATCACCAACAGAATACAAGAAATAGACGAGAGAATCTCAAGGGCAGAACATACCATAGAAAAAACATCAACTCAATCATCAAAGATTATGTAAAATGCAAAAGTTCCTAACCCAAAACCTCCAGCAAATGCAGGATACAAAGAGAAGATCAAACTTAAGGATAATTGGTATAGAAGAGAGCGAAGATTCCCAACTTAAAGGCCAGTAAATAACTTCAACAAAATTATAGAAGAAAACTTCCCTAACCAAAAGAAAGAGATGACCATAAACATTTGAGAAGCCTACAAAGCTCCAATTAGATTGGACCAGAAAAGAAATTCCTCCTGTCACATAACAGTAAAAACAACAAATGCACAAAATAAAGAAAGAACATTAAAAGCAATAAGGGGAAAAGGTCAAGTAGCATATAAAGGCAGAACTATTAGAATTACACCAGACTTCACACCAGAGACTATGAAGTCCAGAAGATCCTGGGCAGATGTCATATAAACCCAAAGAGAAGAAAAAGGCCAGCCCAGGCTACTACATACAGCAAAACTCTCAATTAACATACATGGAGAAACCAAGATATTCCACAACAAAATAAAATTTATACTATATTTTTCCACAAATCCAGACCTGCAAAGGATAATAGATGGAAAACTCCAACACAAAGAGAAAAACTACACTGTACAAGAAAGAAGAAAGTAATCTTCTTGCATCAAACCACAAAGAGAGCCACACAAACATAATTTCACCCCTAAAATCAGCAAAAATACCAAGAAACAACAATCACTATTCCTCAATATTTGAGTCTTTTGGACTCAATTCCCCAATAAAAAGACAGACTAACAGACAGCATATGGAAAAAGGACCCAGTATTTTGCTACATACAGGAAACACATCTCAGTGAAAAAGACAGTCACTACTTCAGAGGAAAAGGCTAGAAAACAATTTTCCAAGCACATGGTTCCTAGAAACAATGTGGAATAGCCATTTCAATGTCTAATAAAATCGACTTTTAACCAAAAGTTATCAAAAAAGATAAGGAAGGACATTTCATATTCTTCAAAGGAAAAATTCACCAAGATACTCTCAATCCAGAATATCTATGTTCCAAATGCAAGGGCACCTGCATTCATAAAAGAAAGCTTACTAATATTCAAAGCATACATTAACCCTCACACAATAATAGTGGTAGACTTCAACACCCCACTCTCATTAATGGACAGATCATGGAAACAGAAACTAAACAGAGACATAGAGAAAATAACAGAAGCTATGAATCAAAATGATTTAACAAATATCTATGACATTTAATCCTAAAATAAAATAATAAACCTTCTTAACACCTCATGGTATCTTCTGCAAAATTGACTATATAATCGGTTCAAAACCAGGCCTCAACAGATACAAGAAGATTGAAATAATCTCATGTGTCCTATTAGATCATCACAGGCTAAGGTTGGTCATCATCAACAAAAACAGCAAAAAGGTCACATCAAAGTTGAACAACACTGTACTCAATAATAACTTGGTCAAGGAAGAAAAAAGAAATTAAAGACTTTTTAGAATTTAATGATAATTAAGGCACAACATACTCAAACTTATGTTTGACACAAGAAAAGTAGTGCAAAGAGGAAAACTAATAGCTCTGAGTGCCCCCAAAAAGAAACTGGAGAGAGCACAAACTGGCACCTTCACGGCACAACTAAAAGCTCTAGAATAAAAAGAAGCAAATACACCCAAGGGGAGTAGAAGGTAGGAAATAATCAAATGTAGGGATGAAATTAACCAAGTAGAAACAAAAAGAACTATACAAAGAATCAACCAAACCAGGAGCTGATTCTTTGAGAAAATCAACAAAATAGATAAACCCTTAGCCAGAATAACCAGAAGGCACAGAGAGAGTATCCAAATTAAGAAAATCAGAAATGTGTTAGGACAAAATGGCAACCAACAGACAGGGAAAAGATCTTTACCAATCCTACAACTGATAGAGGGCTTATATCCAAAATGCAGAAAGAACTCAAGAAGT
>NC_046158.1:78396002-78404501 GCF_011064425.1 Rattus rattus | reverse complement strand
TTCATGTCTTTCTTGAAGTCCTCCAACATCATGATCAAATATGATTTTGAAACTAGATCTTGCTTGTCTGGTGTGTTTGGATATTCCGTGTTTGCTTTGGTGGGAGAATTGGGCTCCGATGATGCCATGTAGTCTTGGTTTCTGTTGCTTGGGTTCCTGCGCTTGCCTCTTGCCATCAGATTATCTCTAGTGTTACTTTCTTCTGCTATTTCTGACAGTGGCTAGACTGCCTTATAGGCCTGCGTTTCAGGAGTGCTGTAGACCTGTTTTCCTGTTTTCTTTCAGCCAGTTATGGGGACAGAGTGTTCTGCTTTCGGGCGTGTAGTTTTTCCTCTCTACAGGTCTTCAGCTGTTCCTGTGAGCCTGTGTCTTGAGTTCACCAGGCAAGTCGTTTGTAGCAGAAAAGTTTGTCTTACCTGTGGTCCCCAGGCTCAAGTTTGCTCGCGGGGTGTTGCCTATGAGCTCTCCGCGGCCTCAGCAACCAGGAAGATCTGCGCCGCCCTTTCCGGGAGGTTCCGTGCACCAGGGTTCCAGATAGCTTTTGTTTTCCTCTGGGATCAGTACTGTGTGCAGCGTGCAGTCTCTTCTGGTTTCCCAGGCGTGTCCGCCTTTCTGAAGGTTTAGCTCTCCCTCCCACGGGATTTGGGTGCAGAGAACTGTTTATCTGGTCGGTCCCTTTTCAGGGTGCGGTGTCTCAGATTTGCAGTGGACCTGTTGTCCTGGGCCCCCTCTCACGGGTACCCAGAGGTCAGAGCACAGTTTCCTCCTGGGCCAGGGATGGGCAGGTGGGCAGCGCGCAGGTCTCCTCTCCTCTGCTGCCTCAGGAGTGCCCGCCCGACCAGGCGGCGAGAACTCCCCTCCAGGGGGCCTGTGGACCCGAGGCTCAAGTTTGCTCGCGGGGTGTTGCCTATGAGCTCTCCGCGGCCTCAGCAACCCTTTGCTGATTTTTTAATATTACTTATGAACCTTAACTTTCTTAAGAAAAATTTATCAGAGTAGTGTGGCATTTGAAACCTCTCCTGTTTCTGAGCTTCACTCATTACATTTCACTGCAGGTTTGACTTCTCTTTAAGGTGGCTTTACCCTTTCCTTTTCCCTCATTGTTTCTTTCTTTGTCTCTTTCTTTGTTACTTTGTTTATTTCTTTCTGAATTTTCATCATTTTTGTAGTTTCTTTTATTGGATATTTTATGTATTCATATTTCAAATGTTATCCCCTTTCCTCCCTTCCATCCCCTCCCTCTTTCCTGGGTTCTGTGAAGATGCTCCCCACTCCTACCTACCCACTCCCAAGTCAATGCTCTGGCATTCCCCTACCCTGAACCAAGGGTTTCTCCTATTGATTGATGCCAGACAATGCCATTCTCTGTGACATATGCGGCTAGAGCCAAGGGTCCCTCCATGTATATTCATTAGTTGGTGATTTGGTCCCTGGGAGCTCTGGGGTGGGGGTGTCTGGTTGGTTGATATTGTTTTTCTTCCTATAGTGTTACAAACCCCTTCAACTCCTTCAGTTCTTTCTCTAACTCCTCCATTGTGGTCCCCTTGCTCAGTCCACTGGTTAGCTGCAAGCCTCCTCATCTGTATCAGTAAGGCTTTGGCAGAATCTCTCAGGAGATGTAGGATGATGTCATCACACAGGTGTAGGCAGGTACAAGACAGAACGAGGCCTGTCATTGGACAAAAAGAAAGGATGGGTGGGAGAAAAGTTTTAGAGACATGAGGAGACTAGAAGGGAGGCAGAGAAGAAGCCACTGGGAGAACATGGAGGCTGATTTTAAGATTTCTCTCTGCACATTTACAGGTTGTTATAAATATTCTTAAGGGACAGATGTATGCAGGGTTTTGTGTGTCTAGATGAGCAAGTGATATATTATCAATTGGATCAGAGATTATTGTGTTGTGTGTTCTTTCATATGTCAATTTAAGTTTAAGAGAGTTTGTGGTGGTGAATACACTGGGTCACCACAGAATTGAGATATATATTTCTGGCATGGTGGCAACCTGCCTTGGGAACTAGATAGGTAGAGAGATTGTCACCATGCTCAGAAGCCTTTGGCAGTGTGATATGGGATGGAACAGAGTGGGTGAGATACTTTGCTGACTGAGATGAAGATATCTACTAGATATCTTGGGGCACTACAGTGCTGGACCTAGAGTGGGATAAAAGACAACATTTTTTAAAAATAATTTTACAGCAACAAGGAGACATTGATATCTGGCTCCTGGCACTTTTGGCATCAGTAATAATGACTGGGTTTGGTGACTTCATATGGGATGGATCTCCAGGTAGGGCAGTCTCTGGATGACTTTTCCTTCAGTCCCTGTATTTCCTCCTGTAAGTATTTTGTTCTCCCTTCTAAAAGCACTGAACCATCCACATTTGATCTTCCTTCTTCTGAGCTTCATTTGATCTGTGAATTGTTTCTTAGTATCCAAGTTGTTGGTCTAATATCCACTGTCAGTGAGTATATACCATGTGTGTTTGTTTGTGACTGGGTTACCTCACTCAGGATGATATTTTCTAGTTCCATCCATTTGCCTATATATTTCATGGAGTCATTGTTTTTAATAACCAAGTAGTACTCCATTGTGTAAATGTACCACATTTTCTGTATCCATTCTTCTGATGAAAGACATTTGGGTTCTTTCCAGCTTCTGGTTATTATAAATAAGGCTGCTATGAACATAGTGGATCATCTGTCCTTGAATTATTGGACAATGTGAAGTACAAGAGGTTCAAAGACCCAAGATACAATACCAGCTGATTTCCACTCCAGTTTAATAACTGAAGAGCATTGAGAGATCAGGGAAAACATAAAGTTGGATTCAGAATCCTTTACTCTGACTCAGAGAGCACATCTTAGTGCCTGATCACCTTTATGTGTCTATGGTGGTTTGGGAGTCCCTCTGGTCATTGGGATTTCATATCACAGCTTACCCTCTACTGGGTACCCACTAATCTTACCCTGATTTTCAATTCTCACAGTATATGGGGACCAATTGAATATATTATATTTTCACAGTTTTAAACATTTACTATATATTTTTCTAGCTCAAACTTAATGATCAATTTTAGAATAAATTATGGATTAAATCCCCTGAAAATTAAAAATGAGTCTACATTAATTTTTGTTCAATCAAAGGATGAAGAATTCCTCCAAAGTTTCCTTAAGGAAAATGGTATATTAAGTCATTCCCTGACAGGGGAAAAAATAAAATTTTAACTTAATTTGGAATTCTAATGGGACCACCAAATTTAGTACACAGGGTTAATTTTATATTTGTTGATTATGTTTTCATTAGATGGGAATTATACCAGAGAAGTTTTATTTAGTTGTAACAATAATTTCAAGTAAAATTTTTACTTTCTTCACAACACTAAGTCTCTCAGATGTATCTAAGTGGTTGATTCCTGTGTCTTTACTTACTTCAAACAAGTCTATCCCAGGCAGAGAACCAAAATGTGGCCTTCTTGCCCTTTTTTATGATTCAGTTCTAGTCCAATTTCTTTACTTTCTGACTTCATCAAAGAGAGACTCCTCAGTGATATGGTGGGCAGAGTGTGTTTAATGATTTGAGAAGTTCAAATAAACATTTCTAAGATGAAACAGATGATGCTTCTTACACTCTTTTAGAGCCCTTGGCTGTGCTACTCAATGGGTCTTAAATGTAAGGGTTGTGGAACAGATGTATGTATTGTGTGTAGACTTCCATGGTCAGTTGGCTTCTGCATTTTCATCAATTAAGAATTTTTATGTTGGCCTCCATTTTCTTTTGGCAGAACTTAAATTCTTAATGGTCACTGTTTAATCTAATAAAGTATGTCCATCAGACATGAGAGTGTCTAACTCTGCATTTCAAAATGTGAATATTTTATTAATTTGCTATCTTTAGCAGAGGTTTAATTTGTTTTCAAGCACCAGTAAAATATGAATATGAAAAAAGGAAATTTCATAAACTTGAAAGTAAAAAGTCTAGGCTATAAGATTGGATAAGAAGAGTGATATTTTTGAAGGCCAATGGGTAGCACTCTTTTTCTGTGACAAATTGAACAAATCAATATAAACATAAAAAGAAATTAGGAAAATAGAAGGTAACTGTTGGAAATCCAATCCAAATGCTCTTTCCAGAAAAAATAAACTCACTGAAAAATTGCATAACATCTCTGAGTCTCAAACAAAAGGCTGGTCTTCTGGACTACTTCTATGAATTATATCCGGTACTGTTCTCAATGTGATTGTGTCTTGGAGCAGGAACAAAGACAAATAAACTCAATCTATTTATTCCTTACAGAGAGAGGACAACTGGCCCAGTTGAACATACCTAAATGTCTGTCTATGGCACTGCTATGCCACTTTCCCTTTTGATGTGGGTACATAATGCAAAATGGGTAGAGATTTCCTATTCTGATTCAACATGAAAAAGAAGTGAAAGAGTTCCTCATTAAATACACAAAATATATGCATAAGGATATTTTACTATTAGATAATGTCTCATAATTTCGAATTATTGGAACACATAGCAGATAACTTTTTCAAATTAGCATGAAGATTTTAACTTTAATGGGGCTTCCATATCAAATACTTAATAGACTCAAAATAAAATTTTTAAAAAGATCATAGCTAAAATAGTAGACATTATTATTAATTTTTTTGTCATCCTTCTTGAGCTTCATGTGGTCTGTGGATTAAATCTTGGATAATTCGAACTTTTGGGAAAATATCCATTTAACAGTGAGTTGTGTAATGTGTGATTTTTTTTTTTTTTGTGATTGGGTTACCTCACTTAGGATGATATTGTTTAATGTTATCCATTTGCCTGTGAATATTATGAAGTCATTGTTTTGTTTTTTTTTCTTTTTTTCGGAGCTGGGGACCGAAGTCATTGTTTTTAATAGGTGAGTAGTATTCCATTGTGTAGATGTACCACATTTTCTGTATCCATTCCTCTATTGAAGGGCATCTGGGTTCTTTCCAGCTTCTGGCTACTATAAATAAGGTCCTATGAACATAGTGAAGCATGTGTGCTTGATTTATATTGAGGGATCTTTTGGGTATATACCCAGGAGTGGTATATCTGGGTTCTCATATAGAACTATGTACAATTTTCTGAGGAAATGCCAGACTGATTCCTAGAGTGGATTTACCAGCTTGCAATGCCACCAACAATGGAGGAGTGTTCCTCTTTCTTCACAGCCTCAACAGCATCTATTGTCACCTGAGGCTTTGATCTTAGCCTTTCTGACTGGTACTGGGTGGAATATCAAGGTTGTTATGATTTGCATTTCCCTGATGACTAAGGATGTTGAACATTTCTTTAGGCACTAATCAGCCATTCGATATTCCTCAGCTGAGAATTTTTTGTTTAGCTCCGTACCTCTTTTTTAATATGGTTATTTGATCCTCAGGAGTCTAATTCTAGAGTTCTTTGGATATTGTGGATATTAGCCCTCTATCAGATGTAGAATTGGTAAACATCTTTTCCTAATCTGTTGCTTGCCATTTTGTCCTAATGACAGTGTCCTTTGCCTTACAGAAGCTTTGTAATTTTATGATTCTTGATTTTAGAGCAAAAGCCATTGGTTTTCTGTTCAGGAAATTATCCCAAGTTCACATATGCTGGAAGCTTTTCCCTACTTTTTCTTCTATTCATTTGAGTGCATCTGGTTTTATGTGGAGGCCCTTGATCCACTTGGACTTTAGCTTTGTACAGGAGGATAAGAATGGATTGATTTACATTCTTATACATGCTCACCTCTACTTAAACCAGCATCATATGTTGAAAATGCTTAGCTTTTTTCACTGCATGGTTTTTGCTGCTTTGTCAAATATCAAGAGAACATAGGTATGTGTGTGTTCATCTCTGGGTTTTCATATCTATTCCATTGATGGACCTGCATGCCTCTGAACAAAAACCACACAGTTTTTATCATTATTGCTCAGTAAACTTGAGGTCAGTGATGGTGATTCCCCCAGAATTTTTTATTGTTGAGGGCAGTTTTTGCAATCCTAGGTTTTTTGTTACTGTAAATGAGTTTAAAAATTGCTCTTTCTAACTCTATGAGGAACTGAGTTGGAATTTTCACGGGGATTGCACTGAATCTGTAGATCACTCTGGGCAAGATGGTCATTACAATATTAATCCTGCCAATACATAAGCATGGGAGGTCTAGTTCTTGTCATACAGTTCTTTCACTTGCTTGGTTAGGGTCATATCAAGCTATTTTATGTTATTTGTGACTATTGTGAGGGGTGTCCTTCCCCTTATTTCTTTCTCAGTCTGTTTATCCTTTGAGTAGAAGAATGCTACTAAATGGTTTGAGTTACTTTTATGTATAGCCACTTGGCTGAAGTTGTTTATCAGGCTTAGTAGTTCTCTGGTTGAACTTTTGAGGTCACTTAAGTATAGTATCATATCATCTGCAAATAGTGATATTTTGACTTCTTCCTTTCTAATTCGTGTCCCTTTGAGCTCTTTTTATTGTCTGATTGCTTTGCCTAGGACTTCAAGTACCATATTGAATAAATAGGAGGAGAATGGGCAGCCTTTTTAGTCCCTGATTTTAGTGGGACTGCTTCAAGTTTCTCTCAATTATCTTTGATGTTGGCTACTACTTTGCTGTATATTGCTTTTACTATATTTAGGTATGGACCTTGAATTTCTGATCTTTCCATGACTTTTAAGAAAAAGTGGTGTTAAAATTTGTCAAATGCTTTCTCAGAATCTAATGAGAGATTCAATGTTGCTCTTTTCTTTGAGTTTATTTATATAGTGGACTACATTGATGGATTTCCATGCATTGAACCATCCCTTCATCCCTGGGATGAAGCTTACTTGATCATGATGTATGATCATTTGGATATGTTCTTGGATTCAGTTTTCGAGAATTTTATTGAGCTTTTCTGTGTTGATATTCATAAGGGAAATTGGTCTGAAATTCTTTTCCTTTGTTGGGTCTTTGTGTGGATTAGGTATAAGGGAGATTGTGGCTTCATAGAAGGAACTGGGTAATGTTCCTTCTGCTTCTATTTTGTAAAATAGTTGGGATGGTATTGGTACTATGTCTTCTATGAAAGTCTGATAGAATTCTGCACAAAACCCTTACAGTCCTGGGCATTTTTTGGTTGGAATACTTTTAATAACTGCTTCTATTTCTTTAGAAAGTAAGGAACTTTTCAGATGGTTTATTCTGATCCCGATTTAACTTTGGTACTTGGTATCTGTCTAGAAAATTATCCAACTCCTCCATATTTTCCAGTTTTGTTGAATATAAACTTTTGTAGTAGAATCTGATGCTTTTTTAAATTTCCTTAAATTCTGAAGTTATATCTCCATTTTCATTCCTGATTTTATTTTTTTTCACCTTTATTAACTTGAGTATTTCTTATTTACATTTCGACTATTATTCCCCTTCGCGGTTTCTGGGCTAACATCCTCCTAACCCCTTCCCCTCCCATTCTTTATGGATGTTCTCCTCCCCATCCTCCCCCCATTACCACCCTCCCCCCAACATTCACGTTCACTGGGGGTTCAGTCTTGGCAGGACCAAGGGCTTCCCCGTCCACTGGTGCTCTTACTAGGCTATTCATTGCTACGTATGCAGTTGGAGCCCAGGGTCAGTCCATGTATAGTCTTTGGGTAGTGGCTTAGTCCCTGGAAGCTCTGGTTGGTTGGCATTGTTGTTCACATGGGGTCTTGAGCCCCTTCAGGCTCTTTCAGTCCTTTCTAAGATTCCTTCAACGGGGTCCCGTTCTCAGTTCAGTGGTTTAATGATGGCATTTGCCTATGAATTTGCTGTATTCTGGCCATGTGTCTCAGGAGAGATCTACATCCGGTTCCTGTCGGCCTGTATTTCTTAGTTTCATCCATCTTATCTAGTTTGGTGGCTGTATATGTATGTACCACATGTGGGGCAGTCTCTGAATGGGTGTCCCTTCTGCCTCTGTTCTAAACTTTGCCTCCCTACTCCCTGCCAAGGGTATTCCTTTTAAAGAAGGAGTGAAGCATTTGCATTTTGGTCATCCTTCTTGAGTTTCATGTGTTCTATGCATCTAGGGTAATTCAAGCATTTGGACTAATATACACTTATCAATGAGTGCATACCAGGTGTGTTTTTCTGTGATTGGGTTACCTCACTCAGGATGATATTTTCCAGTTCCATTCATTTGCCTATGAATTTCATAAAGTCATTGTTTTTGTTAGCTGATTAATATTCCATTGTGTAGATGTACCACATTTTCTGTATCCATTCCTCTGTTGGAGGGCATCTGGGTTCTTTCCAGCTTCTGGCGATTATAAATAAGGCTGCTTTGAACATAGTGGAGCATGTGTCTTTGTTATATGTTAGGGCAACTTTTGGGTATATGCCCAAGAGAGATATAGCTGGATCCTCAGGTAGTTCAATGTCCAATTTTCTGAGGAACCTCCAGACTGATTTCCAGAATGGTTGTACCAGTCTGCAATCCCACCAACAATGGAGGAGTGTTCCTCTTTCTCC